>NW_026932401.1:0-51299 GCF_032062105.1 Saccostrea cuccullata | reverse complement strand
CAGGCTATATTTTCCAATATATACAAGAAGTATAATGTTTAATTCATGGGGCTTTTTTGATAATTTTCATTTCCTGACCTTGGGTACATAGCGATCCCATCCAACCAGCATAGCATTGGGATAAACATTTTCCCGTAAACCTATCACACATATCACAGTGGCCACAGGACAGGGAACAATTATTTCCATGGAATCCCATTGGACATACTGTAATAACAAAATGTTAAATATCGACTTTGTGGATTAAAGTTTGTGTAATGTGTAATTAAGAGTCTTTTTATTCGAAGGCCATACCCTTATCATTATTCGGTAAATTAACAAAAATGTTAAATGTTACATTTATAAACCATTAAGCCATTGGTAAGATATCCTCTATTATAATTTCTCTTTGTTTACTCGTCAATGAGTCTAACACTAAAAGAAGCACGACGTCGATAAAGAGAAAAAGATGCATGTGCCTACATAAAAAATCTGCTCAAAGTGTCATTCATTTCTGTTTTTTTTTTTTTTTAAAAATCAGTCCATAAAAATTGCTGCTTAAAAATTTACCTCACCTAGTAGAAAACATTTTTTTTATTTGAGGCCTTAGTTTTTAAGGTCTCGTCCGAAGGACCAGCAAATTTTATTTTAAGGTCAGACGATGCGTTCCCCAAATATCTGTTTTGTACATCTCTCATAATTTATGAAAAAGAATATACAAAATCCTTATTACTTTCTGTCTCTAATGCGGATTTAAATTGTTGCTCAAAATTTGAAACACTGAAAATGCGATTTTAGCAAACTAAGTATTCTTTCTCAAAGGATTTTATAAGAAATGCCATCTTCTAATACCTCACAAAAGCCTGGTATGATACCTTGATTTTTTGTGAGTAAACATGTAATAGTAGTAATTCTTCTAGACAAAATCTTGGAAAAATTTATATGTTATTGAGTAACGCCTCGTCTGTCCTTAAAGAACCGACTGCTTGGCGAAGGAATAGCGGATACCTATATTTTATGTCAATCCCGGCCGGATTTCAAACCCACGACCTTCGGGAGCGAGCGTTATTCCTAGTAATCTACAGTTACGGCCTTAATTATAAACAAAACCAGTTCAAAAAAGAGATCCTCAATTGTGAACCACAAAGTACAGGGGCTAATTTCTACGGAGAATGTTTTTTTTTTGAGAACACACACAAAATAAGTCGTTTCAATTCCATAAAATGGAAGATTTTACAGTTTTAAACTTTTCAAGAGTACTTGAAGACAAAACACTATGACAATGCATTCAATGTTGTCGCAAGTGAAGTTTCACACAACAAGGTGTCACATCACATATTTATTGGAGAATCTGAAGAACTTACGTGTATTGAAAGTCTTTTTAAGCTTGCAAAATCGATAAAAAAGGAGACTGTTGGCAAGGAAGAACCATTATCCTTAAAAATAGCATTATTTTTTCAAGTCTTAGAATTTAAGTAAACTTACTTTTATTGCACTTTTCTCCAAAGACGCCTACATGACACCTGTTTGTGCAAAATCCATGAATGGGATGACAGGTCTCTCCATAGCTACAGTTTCCGCACGACTCAGAGCAACGTTTGCCATAGAAACCTCGTCCACACACTTCACAAGTAATTGAGGTAAACTTGATTAACATATCACACTTTTTTTCATTTTATTGAATTTATCTGAAAATAGCATTAATTGCTCAGTATATAGCGTTGAAAAACCACCAATGTGTTCTTAAAGGTAATATCTCTTTTGCGTTGGGTAAGTAATGCCAAAAAAATGTGGATGCAAAAAGATTATTAAAATGACGGTTTTTTTTTAACTTTTAAACAATATTTTTTTCTATCAAACGTCAGAAACTGATATCATGTGCAAATTTGAACACTTCGAATTTAAAGATTAACCTCAAGAGATGTCAAAAAAAAAATGACAATTTACTTTCTACTATACCATATGTTCCTAAAGCATATACAACCTTTCTATATACTGTATAAGTAATGAAAATTAATCCTGCAGGACCGGTATGAAATTTGTTTCCACAAATTTGCTGCTGTATAGGTGTTTTTCAAGCGTGAAATAAATGGAGATAATACAATTTAATACCTGATGCACATTGATTTCCTTGATACCCTGGTTTACATTCGAGGCATTGTCCTGTTTCTATGTGACAGTATCCACAATTGAGATAAGGACAGCGTATTGAACAAGCATCCCCATAGTACCCAGGTTCAGGACAACCTTTCATAAAAAAAATATTTTAAAAGGTAAAATTTACTACATTTATAATCCTTGATTACAAATCTTTCTGGCTTAATGTAACATTAAAGATTTAAAAAAAAAATTAGAAAATATTTGTACAAGTACATGTAACCACAGGATGAAACTGAACCTTTCAATCAATTAAATGGTTACTGCATGATAGACATTTCCAATGAACATCCAATCGCATTTCTGTTAATTGAATTATATAGTCTTATCCTGTGAATATAAGTGTCTCTTTGGGGAACTTACCGAACACTTTAACTTCACATAGCTCACTGAAAGCATATTGTGAATAATTAGATGGATAAGTCCTTTCATCAAGTCTCTCGTTGTAATATATAACATATTGCCCATGGACAGGACAGCTTATATTCGCAATCGATGGGATGGTATCTATTGTATAGTTTGTGTCATGGAAGCACAAATGACCTTCATTCTTGTTGGTTGTATTGGATATGTACAAAGAGAATCCCAAGAATCTACTAGTGAATGGATTGTTGGAATCTGAAATGTATGAACTTTTTTCACCACTTTTTTAATACAGATTATTTCCAATACCATAAAACATATGTAGAAGTTTTGAACTCATAAGAATCTTTTGAACAGTTTCTTTTCTTGTGTATCTCTCTTTGATCTCCACTGAATTTTCTAAATCCATGAAATTTTATAAGAAGTATTCGCTTTTATCCCCTAATCTCTTCAGATATTTTAATGCTTTAATGTTTTATCATCTTCAAAACACGTTTAATGTCATGAAAAGAAACAACCGCTAATGATTTTAATGAAACATGACTTGTAATATGATGGAATAAAACAAATTTAAGCAGCATGAGCAGAAACATAATTTCTCGAAATTTATTAAAATAGTAACAAAAAGTTATACGTTATAATAGGAATAATTACATGAACGTCCACAAACTACATGTAAAATAAACAACACTGGTTGCATTCATCCGATAGATTTTTTTAGTATACTGAAAAGTCGACGATTCTATTTCATTATTTTTTGAAAATAAAGTGTATATATATTGTATCTTGGGATATAAGGGAATTGATAGCGATTTGATTCATACTTCAAACCTTTGACAAGATAAGAGATGGAAGTTAACAGATGAAATGATACATGCTTTTTGTTTGTTATTTTTTAAATCTTAATATAATTGACAATGAAAGGAAGATAACATAAAATGTTCTTAACAGAACAAATACGGATGAATAAACGTATAAAAGTAATATGTACAGTGCACAAAGTAGTCAATACGAACCCCATCGAATATTCTCTGTTCTGTAGAATATCAAAATGTATCGAATGCTGAGAATGTTTTCAAGGTTAACTCTCCATTCTGCCTTTGTTTCTAAATTATTTGATATGCTACATTGATATCCAACAGAAGACAGGTTTTTGGCCAGTCCATCTACAGCCCTGTCAGATGTAAATTTCCCATACGTTGATGCTTGCCATGTAGGTTTCTTAAGTGCAATGTTTTCTATAATAAAATTAAAGAAACAATACAGAGAGTCAATTGAAAATCTCTTCGCTAGAATGCTAAGGAAACATATAAACCATTTCTCGGGAAATTTAGACTTTTAAAAGAAAATTGAATTTGATGAAAAAAACCAAAACTGCTGATAAACGTTAACTCTTATTTACTATTGAATAAAGATAAGAGTGTCTAACGTGAAGACGTGCACCACCACCACAGCATCAAGTGACTTCTATTACATGTAAAAACGAAAAGTTCCTTAAAAATAAAGCTAATAGAACAACAATGCACCGGAGTTTAATAATTTCTTTGAGTGAATAATATAGTCGAAAAACATCTATTTTGCCTTAAATGTGCTGCTAGAATCCCACAGTCCTGTCAGTAAAATAATTATTCCACACATTTGCACGAAACCTTACCCGACGTTTTGAATTTTATACATATGAACCAAGATTGTTCGTAAAACCATGCTTAGTTTGGGATTCTAACAGCATTTCCCAAGTATTTTAGAAGGTAAACTCTCCTTTTGTGCAAATCTTACGTTTTGAAATATCCAGCTAATTGTTATTGTAATTCTGTTACCGATACATTACAGTACCGACCGGACACAACTTAACAGAAAGCAAATCCGGAGGGGACCCCGGGCGCGCTCTCTGCGTCCGCATTGGGTTCGCTCGGGGTCCGCTAGGCTTACATGTACAGTGTACATGTATCGATCGTCGCATAAACAACAATGATCGATCCCCAATCCGAATACTGTATCGGAATATACAAGGGGCGGGGCTTACTGGCGACGAGAATGAGGACAGATGATACAAACAATTTTTTCCTTTGAAAAATATTTAATATCATGTCACAAGTTTAGAAAATGGATGGTACTTAGAATTGTTTCTCCGAAGAACTGGAAAATGAAATAGACTTGGAAAATACTAGTAACATTTCAATAAAAAAACAGATATAGACAAATCACATTCAGTAAAGGTTTACAGGTAAAAACAAATTTCAGAATATGTTATCTTAGTGATAAAAGTGTGTAATATAAACTTTAGAAAAATATACCAAGCCAGGTGAATTTTAAGAGGAAAATCAAAATGACAAAAAATTAGCAATATCACATAGGCTGATTTTTACCATTTAGCTTTTCCTACAATATATTTCTGACTTTAGATAAAACCTCAAGAAAACAAATTAAAATTATCCGCAGTGTAGTTAATTTTTAACATACATATCTTTTTCTTGAGAAAAGAGAAAAAATGTGTTTGTTAATTAAAAAAAGAATTTCAAGTTAAAGGGTTTACTATTACTCTTTTAGACTACTGTAATGAGTTGAATACTTAAACTTTTTGCAAACACTTAAATGTAATGCTTATGATTGAAATTCATTGTTTTCCATATTAGATATTACTATAAGTAAGTCCTTACATGACATTAACACGAGAAAAGTAATAACAACTACTCTTCACTAATAACAATATCATATTTTCGTTTTATTGCATTTTTATGCGTCTTCATTTAATTATGCACATTGAAATGGTTCCTTAAAATTGTTTCCGCACGAACATTTTCATAAACAACTTACATGCTTGATTGATTGCTTTCCAACCAATTGAGTTAGGAACGTATATCAGGAAGTCAAACCAGCACTCTTAACCCGGGTATGGGTATCTTGAAGACCTCCTTTTTGGGATTCGTTGTTTGACAGAACTAAAATTGTGTTTTATGGAATAGGAAATATTAAGTTTAAATCTTTCGCTTTAACAATGGAGTTTACAAGTTTTATTTTATATTGCACAATTTTTGCATTATTTAGGTTGTATTTTCTTTTAATTTGATTAAATTAATCTCGTCCTTTTCTTGTAGATATGCGAACATCTTGAATAAAGTTAATTCTTCATACAACCATTTGTATGTGTATTAAAAAGGGGCTCCACTAGGGGAAGATGCTAAACGAAGATTAAACGAAGATTAGAAACATTTATCATAAGGAACGACATATCAATGAGAAGTTTTGTTAATTTGTAACACCTGGTAATCATATAATAAAATAATATGACATACTTTGAAAAAAAAATCTGAAATTAGAACATGGACAATGGGGTCTAACATGAAATAATATCGAGAGGTGATTTTTTTTACGCAAGAACAGGTATGTTGAAGCGTCAAGTTAGATCTAATGATTCGCGCCGGTCAACAAGACGTGATACGTCTCCTCGGATCAAGTACATGTTTTAATGATAAATTCACTATATATCTCCTTAAATAAAGCAAAACAAAACTTTAGAGATCAATATTTTAAACCGAGGCATTAAACAAAACACACTGTCAAGGAAATCTTAAATGCGCAAGAATATAACGTCATGTTTCTGCGTGTTACGTCCTGAGTTTCAAAAAGTGGTGATATGGATTCAGAAAACCAAAGTGTGGTGATCCGGAAATCGGATAAAATTCAGTAAATTAACAGTAACAAAAACACGAAAATTGATGGGTATATGTATAATTTAAAAAAAGTATTCATTTATAAAATAAAAAAAAACATGAGAAAGAATTTAAGTTGACTGATGGTGAGAATATGCTGTCCGTAACTTAATATTCAGAAGATCACATGAGTGTGCCACATTGGTTCCTTAACTGGTACTACACGTATGTTTAATGTAACGGGGCTTGTCCAATCATGACTGTAAATTTTACATATTTGCATTAATAATTATTTTCATAATAATATAAGCTTGTAACTGTGTAAAAAAAAAAAAACAAAACTGACCTTTCCGCATGACGACAAAAAGAATAAGCATTGACAAACATCTGACATAAAACAACTTAACTCATTTTATTTTTTCTTTTTTCATTCCATATTTGCGTATTGTAAACCTCCCCCCATCCCAACCCCAACACCACCATGATTCATATGAATGTTTAGACTTAAAAAATCGAATACATGTAAATGTACTAACCATATCCATCTGAATATTTAATGATACCATTAATAAGCAAATAAAATAACGTCCATGGTAAGCTTGTCCGAATCATGGCTGTAAATTTTACATATTTGCATTAAAAATTATTTTCATAATAATATAAGGAGGAAACTATACACGAGAAGGAAATTGTAAAGAAAAAACTATTTAGATTTATGCATTTCGATAGACGAATAACAAAGACCTGTCATACTTTTTATTGGTACCAGCCGAATCAATGCTTGCACTGTATGAACAGATAAAATAGCAGCAAATGTAATGATACATGTCTAACAAGGATTATTGTTATTGTATTGGAAGTTTAATTGTGACATCATTGAAATTCAACAAGCCATAAAAATTAATTAACGATATCATCATGCGTAAATAACAACTTGAGTTTATTTATTTTATCAATTATTTATAAAATCTTGTAAAATTACAATACTTAATAGCAATACAGTCGAGTAATAGAAGAAAGTCTTTCGTCAAATATGACGTCATCAGCCTTGACATGACGCAGCACAGGTAACCCACAGGTCAAATTTTGTCCAGTGACGTCACTTCCGGTCAAAACGGAAGTAGTCAGAAAATGCGTATTTTTGCCGTTCTTTACAAGTTTTGAGGTAACATCTGTCACTGGGAGCACAAAGTTCAATTTCCCTCCGTCGTCGTTACTTCCGGTCAAACCGGAAGTTGCAAAAAATTACTAATTTTTGTATTCATTAACATAGATTTGGAGGATTTAAACCATTTTGGATGTATTTATTCATTTTTTAAAGAGTGAAAGTTACTTCCGGTCAAACAGGACGGAAGACCTACTCGTTGCTTTGCAACGAGCTTTGCTCTAGTTATTATCAATTTTCTTCCTGGGAAAATTTTGTCCACGAGTGATCTTGTAAACTGTACATCCGACTTAGGTTAAGCTTTTTTAGGATCAGAAGGCATGTTATGTAGAGTTGCGAAACGAAGGTCATTTTGTGCGCACGTGCTTGCAAGAGCGCGCACGTGCAACACGTGAAATAACCAATATAATGTATATTGCCGTAACTTTTCTATTTTGTGATGAAATGTTTTGAAACTCATGATGTAAGGATATGTAAGTAGTATAAACAAGATGACATGGTCAAAATAGCAAGATTTCATGCGCATGCACGTGCGCTTTGCACTGATTGGCTGAAACTAAAGTCTTAATATCTTTCTTGTTTTACATCATAATCATTTGAAATTTTGAACTTAGTCACACATTATCAAGATCTACAGCATGATATATAAGAATTTTTATGAAAGCACGTACATGCACGTGCTCTGGCAAGAGCGCGCACGTGCAACATGTGAAATTACCAATATAATGGATGAAACCTTAACTTTTCTATTTCTTGATGAAATTTTTTGAAACTCACAATGCATGGATATATTAGTAGTATTAACAAGATGACATGGTCAAAATAGCAAGATCTTAGGGGCATGCACGTGCGCTTCCACAGGATGGAAATCCACCATTCAGTCAGTAAATGGTCACTGAAAAGACCCTTTCCCGTGATCTTTCCGTGATCATTCAGTTATCATTCAGTTGACTGAATGGCACATACATTTCAGGGACCTTTCTGTGATCATTCAGTTGAATCTTTTTATTGAATAATCGGCTTATTTTTTTTTTACCTAAAAATCTTATTTCACTTTTTCCTGGTATAATAGCATTAATTAAATGTATCCAATTCCGAAAAAAAAGGAAAAAAATTAATACAAGAAAAAAAAATTGCTCCCATGCCCAGAATTTAACCCTGGTCTCCTGCTTAGGTGTCCGCGACCTTATCAATTACGCTACGACTTCTTTTTGAGAAATAAGGATTTGAAATCAAGAAATCGATGGAACAATCCGTTCACCTGTTGTATCGAGGAGCTGCGATGTGTATATATCTTGTATATCTTTTGTATATTCTATGTTTGTTGCGCGGATTTTTGGGACAGACTAATTAATTACCCATCTCCTATCGGGATGATGACAATTATCAGAGACGGGCACCTGTTCCTGTGTCAAAGATTTAAGATCGTTGTAAATTCTCTATCTAGAAACTTAGATGAATGATTTTATTTAAGCAATATCATTTAGAAAACTAAAATCTCCTATATATTTTTTTTTCTACAAGAGGCATGTATAAACGATTTATTTATTCTTGTAATTAAAAATTAATTTAAAATAATGTCTTTCAAAAACTAAGGCGTTTTTATTGCAGAGAAATCAGTTTAGGTTTCAGTTCGGTTTTCCAAACTTTTTTATTTATTTGAAAAACCTGTAACGAACTAGTTTCAAACCAAAACGAGTTTTTTTCCTTTATCGACTTTAAACTAAAACTAGTTTCCTGAAAACTTTAAACCACCCCCGGGTGCAGTTTTGACGGTTTTAATTCCTTTCAACATGGCGAATGCAGAATTTTTGGTGTTGCAATGCGACCAATGTGGGCAGCAATATGACAAAATCGACTAGTTTTCGGGGGCACATATACAGTGTACTGTGTAAAAAGTAATTGTTGATGTTTCACTTCAATTATTTGATGTTAAAAAATGTAACCATGTTGCATACATAAAGACAAATACTAAAGTAAATTAATAAAAGCAGAGATGATAAAAGAAAATCCATTCTTGTTAGTTGAGGTTATGATCATCATGCATATATCAAAGATGGAGCTAACATGGTAATTAGGTCTGTTCATTCTAAATCTGTCACGGAAATCATCCATTCTATACAAGGGTAGTATTGCCTCAGCATAATTAGTGACAAGAGCCTTTCTTTGTGACCTCTTTTTTATAAAAAAGGTGGAACTCAGCATGGGTATTACAATTACACTCTCATGTAAATGGAGATAAGTTGTAGAAATATCTTCTTCAGATTGTAAGAAAAAATCAAGAAGTCAGTTCTATTATCTATGGTATCCATCTTTGATGTTTCTGTGTGTGTTTTAACCGAAACTTTCCATTTAGTGCTAAACCATTAAACCATAAACCGGTTTCAAAATTAATAAAAACTATTTTCAAACCATTAACCTAAACTAAAACTAGTTTTTGATCAATAAATTCGCCCTAAATATCCTGCAGTTTTGACAATGGCATAATTAAGAAACGAAATTAATAAGTAAATCAGTAATTAGAATCAGAAATTAATCAGTAATACTTGGGATCTTCCAGAAATGGTTTAAATAATATAAATTCTGTCTCATCAATCAAAACTATATATTTCCATAAAAAATACACGTATAAGCACTATAGAATGTTAGGCATTTATTTAAATTTTGAATCGGTTATTGGATCATCATTTTTTATCACTTGAAGATTTTCTAAATGTTTTCTAAATGTAACTAGAAAATTAAAAATCATTTTGAATAAGTCTCACATATTTTATAAAATTATAATAATTACTTAGATATATTTTAAGGTAACCGAAATTGATCACGATAAGTAAAAAAAAAAACACAGTTAAGATTGAATAATAAACATTTATTCAAATTATTGCTTCCTTGTTAAGGAAAAATATCTGATTATAAAATAATACGCTAGTGAAAAAATTGCTAAATTGAGACTTAAATATCACTGAAAGGTGGCGGAAAGGTCACTGAAAGACGACAGAAAGGTCACTGAAAGTTGATGGAAAGGTCACTGAAAGTCGACGGAATGTTCACTGAAAGACGACAGAAAGGTCACTGAAAGTCGACGGAAAGGTCACTGAAAGTTGATGGAAAGGTCACTGAAAGTTGATGGAAAGGCCACTGAAAGTTGACGGAAATGTGTCCGCTGAATGGTGACAGAAAGGTATCTGAAATGTGACTGAAAGGCAACTGAAAGGTCACTGAAATGTATGTGCCATTCAGTGACTGAATGGCCACGGAAGAGTTACTGAAAGCTGCCTTTCAGTTTTAACTGAAAGGTCTTGTTTCTTCCTGTGTTCTCTCTGATTGGCTGAAACTAAAGTCTCAATAGCTTTCTTGTTTTCCGTCATAATCATTTGAAATGTTGAACATAGTCATACATTATGAAGATCTACAGCATGATATATAAGAATTTTATCATGAAAACACGTAAATTTACATGTGCTGCAATCTGATTGGCTGAAACTTTAAATGCCTATAACTTTCTTGTTTCTCAACAGAACAGGATTAAATTTAGAATATGAATAGGCATAATGGGTTCCTGCATGATACTACTATCAACATTGAATGCAAGGACGTGCTTGCATGTATTTGCGCCAACATAATGCGAAAAATGAACAATGTATTTGAAAAACGGTAACATTTATATTTTTATGACTTTTCATTGATTCTTGGAATCTAAAGATATTTTAATAGTTTAGACAACATGCCATGATCACCTTGCATGTGCAAGCACGTGCGTTTGCGTGCAATGCGTTAAATTAACAAAATTCTTTAATGAAATCCCGCGATAATGAGCATATTAAAAAATGTTTTAAAGGAAATTGGCACAAAAGGCGAGTTTGGAGCCTTTAGGGAACATCTGTAACGGTCCCCGTTACAATTAGAACTAGTTGCATGTATCATTGCTTTCTGGACAAATGAGTTAATGGTCTTAGTACAAATGAGATAGATTTTACCCATTCACTACATATGTATTGGACACACGTTAAAAAGCTTTATATATGTTAGTTTAGGATTATATTGACATGACATAGATTGACTGATGTTGGGTCATTGGATGGTATATTTTAATTATTAGTTGCCTGACTTAGTGTATTTATTGCGATGGAAGGCTAAGGTTTGTAGATTGCGTTTTTTTTTATTTCACATATGTATAAAAGAAAAGTTTAATTGTATCTGTCCTACATGTTACTGACCAACATTTATCTAAGGCAATGGTCTGAATAATGATGATCAAAACAGTTCTCCTTTCAATAGCCTTTAGGGTGACCAAACATCTCATAGGTCAAATGCTAAAGAAACATGTGTCAATTACAATGAGCTTGGCCACTGATGATTCAAAATTTAATGCCAATGAGTAATTGGTCTTGTTTAAAATAATACCTGATTAAACGTACCAACATTCAATAAAAAAGTAAATATAAACATAAAATCCTTTGGCTTATACAGACAAACCTCTTCAGTAAATTTGAACGACTAATTACTAGGTAAGTTTATTTGCTTAAAAATATCTTTATCAAATCGATCATAATTGAAGGATCTTAACATTTTATAGATATCCCTTGTGACAGTATTTATCGTACTTCCAACTTCAAACTATGGGAGATTTTTGAACAAATTTTTAAAGGGTTTGAAGATAATATGTCTCTTTTTGCTTTTCATTAGTCATGTTTTGAAAGAATGCTGGTATTGACATTGTAATTAGTAAGAACATGCATAGACTTATGTTGCCTCTGTATTATGATCTTCAGGGCGTGACATTCCCCCATCCCTAAATATAAGAATCATTTATTAATTGTGCACCATAAAATAACATGATCTCTCTGTCTCTTCTCCATTTAAATCCGTGGTGCTAAAAATCTAGTTTGCTAATGTGTTTACATTCCACAATCATGCGATTTAAATGTTTCCTCCTATTTGCGGGTACCTTAGTTTCGAAATTGGCCCCGTTCAAATTTACGGAATTTCAGGATTTTTACATGTTCTTCTCGATCACATTGTATGTAATTATAGAAATATGTATGACAAAAAATTAAAGAGATAAATATCTAAAGCATATGCTTCCTCATTAGTAATATGTTAATTTAGAGATACATTGTAATGTCAAACTTAGAATTGGTAGACGAAAAGGTTGCAGATGACGTACTTAAGTGCACACATTCTTTGCAATCCTCCCTCGAAAACTTTTGGCGTCAATATATATGTGAACCTTTCTTTAGACGTAAATTCTGCAAACAGACATGGTCATATAAACACGCCTAAAATGCGTGCAAATAACTTACATGTACCATCATCTTTGTACCAGTACTCCCAAGAAGATGACCTAGTCTGTCCTTCTCACACTTTTCAATTAAAAGCAGAATTCTACAGATGATAAAGGGAGCGCATTTCGCTATACACAACTCATACACATGTTGACCTTATCTGAAGACATTGCATGGCACATTCTTCTCGACTCTTCTTTTTGATAAATTTTAAATAGAATTCTTGTTCGCTGATTGGAACGGTGTCTTCTAAAGAAATTTTTCTTATGAATTGTCCCTCAAGGATACAAGGATTGGAGGGTTTTCGAAAGATGTTCAAGCAGTAGAATATAATGACACTATATTTAAAGTTCGAGTAATATTACCCCGGACGGCTATGTTCAGACCTAAAAAGCAAAAACTTATACAGTTAGACGGAGTAATTTTCCCCCAAACGGCTAGTACAGATCTAAAATGCAAAAACTTAAAGACGGAGTAATATTTCTGTACAGATCCAAAATCCAAAGCCTAAAAGAGGGAGTAATATTCCCCCGGACGGCTATGTAAAGATCTAAAATGCAAAACCTTAAAGATGGACAGATATAAAATCCAATACCTTAAAGACGGAGTAATATTCCCCCGGACGGTGATGTACAGATCTAAAATCCAATACCTTAAAGACGGAGTAATATTACCCCGGACGGTTATGTACAGATCTAAAATCCAAAATCTTAAAGACGGAGTAATATTCCCCCGGACAAGTTTGCACTTTTCTTACAAGATAATATATTTTTCTACGGAGTTATATTCCTCTGGAACGCCTTGCAACATTATAAGAAGATAAAAACTTATCGTATAAAATATCACGCAAAAAACCAAAAAATTATGTTCGTAGTTATTTTTTACGGGGAAAGACTTTAAAACGGAGTAACACTCCTCCGGCCACCTGTGTACATGAACAGACATAACATGCAAAAACTTAATGACGGAGTAATATTCCCCCTTTACAAGTACATGTATGCTGAGCTCTAACAAAATAAAAATAAAAATTATCTACACAATTATATCCCTCTAAACGGCTACATCGATGTACAGCTCTAAAAGTCTGAGTAAAAAATTTTCTTGGACGGCTATATTTACTCGTTTGTAACCCTTTTAACAATTCAAAAAAGTATATACGGAGTAATATTCCCCATAACGGCTTTACACCGCTCTAACAAGAGACAAAAATCTACGGAGTAATATTCCTGTGGACGGCTTTTCACCGTCTTCAATAAAAAGACAAATTAAAACTTGTTTGCGGAGTAATACTCCCCTGGACGGCTACGCACCACTCTCTAACAAAATAAAAATTCATCTAAGGAGTGATATTCGTCTGGACGGCTATATCCATCGCTCCAAAAACTAACTACCGAGGAATATTCCTCTGAATGGTTTTACACCGGCTCATCAAGACCAATTTAACTTCGGTGTAATATTTCTTAGAACTGATTAGAACAACAAGTAACCATTCCATCCTTACGTCGCGGATTCGATTCCTACTGTGTGACATGGAAATCGGTCCTTCGGATGAGACCATACAAACCGAGGTCCCATGTCGCAGTAGCTGCTGGCACGAAAAAGACCACTCACAGCCCAATGACCCTGAGTGCCGAGTATAGGACAAAATTTGTGCCTTTCCACCGCAAGTGATGGCGTCTCCATATGCGTAAAAAATTCTCGATAGAGAAGTTAAACAGCAAACACCCCCCCCCCCTTAAAAAATAAAAATAAAAACGAATCCTTATCTATAAAAAAAATTCGAAACATATTACTGTAGAAAATAAGGAATGATGTGATCCTGGGACAACACATTTCACTGATTATATCTTGAAATAGCAGCAGGAATTGTTTAGTGTGGATAAGATCTTTTCTTCCCCCCCCCCTCCCTATTCCTTCTCATATTGCACATATATTAGGAAGGCTTATCATTACTTACAATAAAATTTGACTTTTTTGGTGCTCATTAAATTTGTTTTCAGTACAAAACTTATTAAACTTTATCCTAGCATCTGAACCTTGGGTCTTGAAATTAACATTTTTTACAGGTCTCTTGTCGTACTGTACTCCGTGTGTCTGCTAGATAAACAGATTTTGATGTCTAGGAAAAAATAACAAAATAATTTCTAAAGGGAAAAAACATCTTAATTCTAGTGTACTCTAGTTTTGCTGTTATTGTATTCAAACTTTTGAGAGAATCAGCCTACTTTATTATAAATAAAATTATAGACTCTGTCCATAAGATCTATAGTCTTAGCATTTTTTGGTCCAGAAATTTGCGGGATTTCTTTTGTAAAAGCTTTCTATCCTTACCATATATGAAGATAAAAACATATTTTTTTGTGCGATTCTTTCAAGAAGAACATGAATTAAGATTGCATTAAAATTTTAAATTGCTCTCATAATTTGCCATTGATATACAGATAAATGCTGCTGAGAGTAGGGTTTAAGAATATTACAATAAATGTTTACGACGACTGACTAAAAGTATTGTAAAACGCCACCCGAGTATCTAAACTGATTGTAAAAAAGTGAACTTCTTCAGTTAGCAGAATTGTTAAGAATATGGTAACTTACAATAAAGAATATACTCACATGCGTGTGATTTATGAAGCATCCTGTCTTCACATTTCATTCAAAATACTTTTATACAATATTTCCTATATGCTGAATTAGGCAAATGTCAGAATTTGTCATCTATATTTTGTAGGTTTTTAAAAATAATCCCTCTTCCGGTTGCAGCCAACAGTGGAATAAACACATGATAACCGAAATTACCGATGAGGTTCATTAGAAAGATAAATGATCTCCCCAAACCCCGACATGGCAGTGCTGTTGAGCATTTAGACAGATATATTCCAAGAGAATAGATAAAGATATTGCCGGCTCATTGGCCTACAACATCTTTGATATTGTTTACATGTATTATGTAAAAAAAAATAATAAAGAGAATTTTACTATAAACTATAATTCAAATAACAAACTTTTTTTTTTTTGGAGAAAAATTATGAATTAAGTACAACAATTATTTGTAGATACAGATGACTTTTTGTTTGCTTGTTAAATTAAGATTCATTTAGTTAAACTTGTAAAATAATATTAGTGCCAACATAGCAGAATTTCAAAGGAAATGCAGGCGCGGATCCAGATATTTTTATATGAAAGGGGGGGGGGTCAAACGTGCAAAACCTATTTCGAGGAGGGGGTACTCGATTACTTCATACCTTTTTTTTACCAACAAAAGATAGATCCTTGTTTTCAAGGAGGGGTCCCCGTTTTATGGGGGAGATTAAATGCCATTCATATTTTACTTGGTTAACTTATTTAAGTATATACATTGAAAAAGCCTGCAAATTCCGGGGGATCCGAACATGAACCGTTATCATTATATAATTAGATACATGTATATTGATATATATAGTTATATTGGTAAACCCCTTTTTTACGATACTTCTAAGGATATAACATGTTTACGTACATAAAATGGATATGCATGAAATATTAGTAACAAAGTGGTAAAAATTTCGATATTAATTAAGACAACCCAGGTACCGTAAATACACGTACTTATAAAAATCAAATAATAAAACTCAGACTAGAATACGAAATGTTGAGGCTTTTCTGTAATTTACTATAATACATTTTATTTACACTGGATGACACGCATATTCAAAATTTTAATCAAATTTTAAATTTGACCTCCATGAATTGTTGATTTTTTATTTAGAAGTATAACCAGCTTTATTGTTACAATGTACATTATATAATTTGCTAACCCCTATCTAATGTGATGCAGAGGTCATTTTCACGCAGGAGTGTCAGGATCGGGCACATCTTGTAAAGTAGGGTAATTGGTAGTCTGGCCTTAATTACAAAGTAAAGAGCTGCAGCCTGTTCAGAATTTAACATTGCTTGCAATAAATTACCGAAATTCTATCAGTTAATTCAATTTAATCAAACGCTTTTGTCTGTTCGTGTGAAGTAAGAACACAGTGACCTTGCTAGGACCTTGTGAGAGTAACTTGAAGCGGAGTAAAAAAAAATGAATGACATAAGCGTCGGAAGCAATGGAAAGTGTATGGGAGCTCAATAACAAAAATGTTTTGGAGGTTAAGTCAAATTTGCAATGTTCATATCATGTGTATATTTGGGAAAAAGGGGTAAAGACACACGCACATCCCCGCAACCCTCCTTCCCTGTTTCGACGCCTATGGATAAATAAGATTTTTTTGCTTTGAAAATGAAAACATTTTGATGCTGCTTATCAATTAATTTCAAAAATTCTTTAAGTTTTCGTGTGATAGAATAACTTACAGAAATATGATGCAAAAAATGAATTTAAAAACGTTGAATCAAAGAAAAATACGGGGCGCACCTTAAAACATTTGCATGTGTTCGTATACAGCTGCATGTGTTTTATAGACAAAAGTAAGAGATTCCAGAGGGGAGGGGAGTAGTTTTAAAATTAAATTACCAAACAATTATTCGAAAAATTATGATAAACTAGAAGAAGTTCAAATTGAACGAAGGACAAAAAATATGCTGCATGAAGGGCTATTTAATCTACACCTTGCGATTTTAGTACGGTTGAGAAATTCTAATTTGATGTTCTTTTTTTCCCACCATGTTCCACGCATATTAATTTCCTCCGTAATAATGTGCTTGTAGATAATGAGGTACGTAAAGTACCAACACAAATTTATCGTTTATAGAATTTTTTTAATCCCATTCTACTCATTAACTAAAACGTAAAAACACACATTGAAAATGTGTATAATTTAGATTTATACGCAGTGAAACACTCCTTTCTACAAAAGGGGGGAAATAATCTATTTCTAAAATTTCCGATCTTTTTAAAAGTATGTGTTAAAAGTAGAACCTCCAAGATCTCTTTTTCATCATGCTGAAATGATACATGATGTGTTTTAGCAAATGAAGTTTTAGAAGCGGGGATATGGTCGTATTTTAAAACTTTCATATATACAAAAGAATGATTTTACCTTTGCGACACTTTCTAGCTATTTAAATATTTTATAGTGTCATTAAAAATGATTTACCCACCTAAAGCTTAGTTGTATAAGTTAATTCAATATTGAAAAGAAAATCGACGTAATGATCTCTTATTTACGTTTTAAAACTTTGATAAAGCAACAGATGTACCTTTTGTGCCACCTTTTTGTACACGATACTGTAAATCGCGCAAAGGTTAGAGCCAAAGAATCCATTATAATCAATTCAATTGTAATTTAAAGCATTTTACAAATGAAACAAATTATAAAATCACAAAATTTGCAAACCCATCTACGGAAAAGATGTACCAATAATTTTTAAATTCAAATAAGATCTATATACTTGTTTACAATGAGACACCTTGTAATGATACTTTAAAAATTGTTTCCCATGTGAAATCATACAGAAACAAGATTTCTCTATTGAACACTGATGCCCCCTTCGCCAGCTTTTGGCGAAGTTTGAAGTTACTCAATTGCAAGTCATTCTAGAAGGTTACGGGAAGAAACATTTCCTATCCAAGGAAAGGGAGTGTTCTCAATGAATATATCTGTGAGATAAGAAAACACAAACAATTATCATTAAAAAGTCATGGCCAAGGTTGAAGATTTTTAAAGGTAGGCCAAAATTAAGGTCAAATTCAAATGGTCAAATTAAAGGTACAATGTACATTTACCTAGGGAAAGAGTTTGTCAAAAGAAATACACATGTGAAATATTTAAAAAGCCTTAGCACAAACCATCAATGTTACGATCAAGGTTAAACAAATTTAAAAATAGGTCAAAGTTCAAGGTCAAGCTCAATAGGAATAAATCGTTGCTATCCAAATGAAGCCTTGTCACTCTGAATGTGAAGTATATAGACCCCAGGATTAACTGTTCAAAAGTTATATCGAGCAAGATTAAAGATTTAGAAGTTCAAACTCAAAGGTAAAGGTAAAAAAATATTTAAATCCATAAAAGATCTAATCACAAAGAATACACATGTGAAGTACGGAGGCCTTGATACGAGCTGTTCAATACTTATGGACTAGGTTAAAGTGTGGTAATACAGATGTCGTTTGCAAATTTGGTCAAAGTCCAAGGCCAGGAGTTTAAATATGTTGGGACCCAAAGAAAGGACCGTGTCACACACACAAAAAATGTTTAAATACAAGAGTTATCGAAAGAAAGGCCTTGTCACAAGAAATGCTAATGTATTAAATATTAGAGTCAAAGCTCCAGCCAATTAAAAGTTATGGGCATAAGTTTTATGAGGACAAAATAAAGAAACAGAAAGCTGTACAGGCAGACAGACGGACGGACGGACGGGACAAAACTACTGTATATACCCCCGAATCTTCTATTGCGGAGGCATAAACAAATTAAAGATCACGATTTGTACATGTCAATGACTTGAACTCTACCCTCAAAAACTAATACATGTAGTGATTCTGCGAAACCAGAGTGATTGTAACGAATTGTCTTTTGCCCTTTGGTTAATAAGTTGATATATTAAATTAGGTTTAGATCCAGAACTTTCAGATTGATGCACTACAATATGAAATTTTATTTCATCTTTCCCCATATTTTAAATTTTTATCTTCATTTAGCCTGAAATAGATCGAGAGCTTTTTATCTGATACACTCACTATGAATTGCTTTTGGTAGTTCTTTCAAGATATTTTTTTACATCTCATCAAAAGAAAATTCCGATTTATTTCTTGCTTATTTCACTGTGTTCGGCTACATGTAGGACTTTCAAAACAATCGTGCTTACTGAGTTTATTGCCTACATAAGGAATACAACTCTTTGTTAAGTTTATGAGTTTTTGTGTTATTGTATTGGATATTTAAAATCTTATACAATTCTCTCATTTTTGAACCCAAGCCCCTACAATATACGCTTTGGGGTCATATATAAAATAAAAAATTCCTTTAAGCACTCATGAAAGGCACATATTCGTACATACGTAGGGCAATACTATTTTCAGTGTGTTCAAGGTGCGCACTTATGCATGTTTCAAATTCAAATTTTTTAGTGAAAATTCTAGATATGTCAAAAACTTTCAAAGGCTAATATCTATCTAAGCAGATTCAGTGAAACTCTCATTAAATTTCATTCAGTGGTATAAGAAGAGTTGAGGATAAGAGATGGGTACCTTTACACGTAACAGACGAATGGACGTACAGATAGACAGACATCCTGATCACTACATACCCTCCCACTTTTCAAACGGGTATTATGAATGTGAAAATTTCAAATCATGTAACTTTTAATCACCAGATTATTAATACAGACTGAAGTAATATGGCGAACCTTTTAAAATCTGACTTTGCTCAAAACGAAATTCAATTTTTAATGCACTGTCTTATGTATTCTGACTATCAAATCGGTCAAAATTTTTTGAAACACTGGTTGTTACCAAATGCTAGCAAATACAGATGTAACTTATTTAAAACTGCGCTCAACAGTGTGTAAAATGTTTTGTAGTCCTATATTTTACATTTAGACGATCGCCCTTTTCCAAAAAGGAAGAAAATTGAACTTAAGAGCATACGATTTTTCAATAGTTTTTTTGTTAAATATTTTCGTTTAAGATCGTGATTTCTGTATAATCTCACTGTCCATCATCAAACTCGAAATATGCCTCAAAATTCTGGAAATGACAAAGCTACGAAATTAATGCAAAAACAATAGAGATACATGTAATGGAATTATTACTGGCATGTTCCGATATGTTAATGAAATCAATGGAAGAACTCCTAGAGTTCTGCTAAACGTTTGCGGAATTTCGACGATTTACCCTGTAAAAAGCAGGTTTTCAACACAGGCACTTGGGCTATGGAGCCCCCCCCCCCCTCGCTCCCTCCACTTTTTTTAAATTTAGAGTCGAGTCACTTTTTCCCTTTTGTGTATTTAATATGCACTACATGTTATCGATAATGTAACCGGTTCGTCTTTTTTTTTAATACTGTGGAATCATCATTGTTCGTGGGGGACCAATGTTCGTGGCTTTCGTGGGTCACCCTTACCCACGAATTTACATCCCCATGAACGTATGTACAAACATTAGTTTTATTATTTATTTACTTATCGAAAACAAAATAGAACGTGTTATCAGCGAAATTACGTCCCCACGAACCAGGAGATTTTGGGCTACCCACGAACATTGACCCCCAAGAATAAAAATGATTCCACAGTATATCGTCTAAGACTGATATATGAAAAGAGAGAAAGATTAAGAAAATTGCAAATCTTTTCTCACCATCTGTCTTTCCTTGCTTGAACTTAAGTGACATAGAAAAAGCAATTACGCATATATCTATAAATTTCTTGCACAATCTTCATATATCCAATACAATAACACAACAAGAGGCCCATGGGCCACATCGCTCACCTGAGCACTGTGGCAAGGAAAAAGTAGAAATTGTTTATTATTGAAAAGTTCAAATCCAAAAGAAGTCCCATGACCAGTCATGGCTTTGCTATTCTTAAGAATATGATTTTTAAAGAATTTTTCTATATATATCTATGTAAAACTTTGGTCGGCCATTATGGCCCTGCCCTACCCCGGGGGGTCATGTTTTGAACAAACTTGAATCTACACTTCCTGAGGATGCTTCCATATAAATATGATTAATTATGGCTTTGTTATTCTTGAGAAGAAGATTTTTAAAGAATTTACCTATATATTTCTATGTAAAACTGTGGTCGGCCATTTTGGCCCCGCCCTACCCCCGGGGGTCAAGATTTGAACAAATTTGAATCTACACTACCTGAGGATGCTTCCATATAAATATGAACAATTATGGCTTTGCTATTCTTGAGAAGAAGATTTTTAAAGAATTTTCCTATATATATTTCTATGTAAAACTGTGGTCGGTCATCTTGGCCCCGCCCTACCCCCGGGGGTCATGATTTGAACAAACTTGAATCTACACTTTTTCCATATAAATAAGATCAATTATGGCTTTGTTATTCTTGAGAAGAAGATTTTTAAGGAATTTTCATATATTTCTATGTAAAACTGTCGGCCATTTTGTGGGGTCATGATTTGAACAAACTTGAATCTACACTACCTGAGGATGCTTCCATATAAATAAGATCAATTATGGCTTTGTTATTCTTGAGAAGAAGATTTTTAAGGAATTTTCCTATATATTTCTATGTAAAACTGTGGTCGGCCATTTTGGCCCAGCTCCTACCCCTAGGGGTCATGATTTGAACAAACTTGAATCTACACTACCTGAGGATGCTTCCATATAAATAAGATCAATTATGGCTTTGTTATTCTTGAGAAGAAGATTTTTAAGGAATTTTCCTATATATTTCTGTAAAACTGTGGTCGGCCATTTTGGCCCCGCCCTAGAAAGATTTGAACAAACTTGAATCTACACTACCTGAGGATGCTTCCATATAAATATGATCAATTATGGCTTTGCTATTCTTGAGAAGAAGATCTTTAAAGAATTTTCCTATATATCTCTATCTAAAACTTTGGTCGGCCATTTTGGCCCCGCCCTACCCCCAAGGGTCATGATTTGAACAAACTTGAATTCACCCTACCTGAGGATGCTTACACATAAGTTTCATCTTTCCTGGCACAATGGTTCTTGAGAAGAAGATTTTTAAAACATACCACCAAATTTTCATTAATTCCCAATTATCTCCCCTTGAATAAGGGCGTGGCCCTTCATTTGAACAAACTTGAATCCCTTTCACCCAAGGATGCTTTGTGGCAAGTTTGGTTGAAATTGGCCCAGCGGTTCTTGAGATCGAAAATGTATCGGACAGACAACAGACAGACAGACGGACATGTTTAGAAAAGCTCACTTTCAGCTCAGGTGAGCTAAAAACTCAGTAAATTTAACAAAAAAGATGTACTCCTTATGTTCTCAATAAGACAAATATTTTTTCATCTCAACATTAAAGTAGAACCTAAGTAGTTCAATATGTTCCGAAAACAAAAAGCGAGGTGAATACTTTACGTGTATATGACTGTACTCAGGGTGGTTTAATCAACGTATAGTGCTGACCGAAGATAAGTTATATGTTTTTTTTTTCAAATACTGCAGTATGATTCTTTGATTGATTGATTGTATATTGTTTAACGCCGAGTCGGAAATTTTTCAGCCATATTTCGTCGGATGATTCCTTCATATAAACTCAGTTAGCAGGGTTGTTTTGAAAGTCCTAGCCGAACGCAGTGAAAGAAGCAAGAAATAAATCGGAATTTTCTTTTGGTGAGATGTAAAAAAATATCTTGAAAGAACTACTAAAAGCAATTCATAGTGAGTGTATTAGATAAAAAGCACTCGATCTATTTCAGGCTAAATGACGATAAAAATTTAAAATATGGGGAAAGATGAAATAAAATTTCATATCGTAGTGCATCAATCTGAAAGTTCTGGATCTACACCTAATTCAATATATCAACTTATTAACCAAAGGGCAAAAGACAATTTGTTACAATCACTCTGGTTTCGCAGAATCACTACATGTATTAGTTTTTGAGGGTAGAATGCAAGTCATTGACATGTACAAATCGTGATCTTTGATTTGTTTATGCCTCCGCAATCGACGAATTCGGGGGGGGGGGGGGGGGGGTATATACAGTAGTTTTGTCCCGTCCGTCCGTCTGCCTGTACAGCTTTCTGTTTCTTTATTTTGTCCTCATAAAACTTATGCCCATAACTTTTAATTGGTTGCAGCTTTGACTCTCATATTTAATACATTTGCATTTTTTGTGACAAGGCCTTTCTTTCGATAACTCTTGTATTTAAACATTTTTTTTGTGTGTGTGGCATGGTCCTTTCTTTGGGTACTAACATATTTAAACTCCTGGCTTTGGACTTTGACCAAATTTGCAAACGACATCTGTATTACCAAACTTTAATCTTGTTCATATGTTTTCTTTGTGATTAGATCTTTTATGGATTTAAATTTTATTTTACCCTTACCTTTGAGTTTGAACTTCTTCTAAAAACCTTTAATCTTACTCGATATAACTTTTGAACTGGGGTTTATACTTCACAATACATTCAATGTGACAAGGCTTCATTTGGATACCAACAATTTTGACCTATTGAGCTTGACCTTGAACTTTGACCTACTTTTAAAAAGCTCTAACTTTAATCGTAACATTGATGGTTTGTGCTAAGGCTTTTTAAATATTTCACATGTGTATTTCTTTTGTGAACTCTTCCCCTGGGTACCTTTAATTTTACCATTTGACTTTGACCTTAAATTTTGGCCTACCTTTAAAAATCTTCAACCTTGGCCATGACTTTTTAATGATAATTGCTTGTATTTTCATATTTCACAGGTACATTCATTGAGAACACGCCCTTTCCATGGATACGAAATTTTTCTTCCCGTAACCTCGAAAATGACTTGCATTTGAGTAACCTCAACCTTCGCCAAAAGCTGGTGAAGGGGGTCAACAGTGATTAATAAGAAATCTTGTTTATGTATGATTTCACATAGGAAAAAATTTTTAAAGTATCATTACTAGTGTCTCATTGTATAAAAGTAGTTCCTGTTTGAATTTTAAAAAAAATAATGTTACATCTTTTACGTAGATGGGTTTGCAAATTTTGTGATTGTATAATTGGTTTCATTTGTAAAATGTTTTAAATTACAATTGAATTGATTATAATGGATTCTTTGGCTCTAACTTTTGAGTGATTTACAGTATCATATACAAAAAGGTGGTACAAAAGGCACATCTGTTGCTTTTATCAAAGTTTTAAAATAAGACCAAATCAAGAATATTGATATCAAGACTACAGGAGTGGAATCGAGGCAGTGTCGGGTCCATGTATTTCTTCCCTGATTAAAATGTTTTAAGAGCTGATAAACATGATAAACGTAAATAAGAGACCATAACGTCGATTTTCTTTTCAAAATTAAATTCAGTTATACAACTAAGCTTATGAATGTTTTAAAATAGCACCAAATCGCTGCGTTTAAAGCTTCATTTGCTAAAATACATCATGAATCATTTCAGCATGATTAAAAACAGATCTTGGAGGTTCTACTTTAAACACATATTTAAAAAGATCGGAAATTTTGGAAATAGATTATTTTCCCAATTTGTAGAAACAAGTGTTTCACTGCGTATAATGCTCAGTTAAAAATATTTTAATGTGTGTGTTTTATGTTTTAGTTGATGAGGAGAATGGGATTAAAATCTGTCTATAAACGATCAATTTGTGTTGATTTTTTACGCATCACATTATCTACAAGCACAGTATTACTGAGGAAATTAACATGCATGGAACATGCTGTTGAAAAAAAGGAAAAAATTAGATATTCTCAACAGTACTTAAATTGCATGTTGTATATTAAGTAGTCCTACATATAACACATTGTTTTTCTTTCGTTCAATTTGAACTTTTTCTAGTATATCATAATTTTTCGAATAATCGTTTGGTAATTTATTTTTAAAACTATTCCCTTCTCCTTTGAAATCTCTTACTTTTGTCTATAATATTATAACACAGCTGAAATTTATAGGAATAAATGCAAATGTTTTAAGGCGCGCCCTGCTTTTTTATTTTATCTTGATTCATCTTTTTCTAATTCATTCATTGCATCATATATTTAAATTTATTCTATGACATGAAAAATAAAAAAAAATTGAAATTAATTGATAAGAAGCATCAAAGTACAATAAAATGTGTGTATAGTTCAATGATTCCAGTTTGAAAGCAAAAAATTCTTAAATATCCATAGGCGTCGAAACCAGGAAGTAGGGTTGCAGTGGTGTGTGTAAGGGTTGCAGGGGGGGGGGGGGGGTCTTTACCCCCTTTTTTCAAATATACACATGATATGAGCATTGTAAATTGGACTTAACCTCCAAAACATTGTTGTTATTGAACTCCCATACACTTTCCATTGCTTCCGACGCTTATGTCATTCATTTTCTTTTTACTCCGCTTCAAGTTACTCTCACAAGGTCCTAGCAAGGTCACTGTGTTCTTACTTCACATGAATAGACAAAAGCGTTTCATAGAATTGACTTAACTCCTAGAATTTCGGTAATTTATTGTGTGTTTTAAGCAGGCAATGTTAATTTCTGAACTGGCTACAGCTCTTTACTTTGTAATTAAGGCCAGACTACCAATTACCCTACTTTACAAGATGTGCCCGATCCTGACACTCCTGCGTGAAAATGACCCCTGCATCACATTAGATAGGGGTTAGCAAATTATATAATGTACGTTGTAACATTAAAGCTGTCTATTCTTATAAATAAAAAATCAACATTTCATGGGGGTCAAATTTACAATTTGATTAAAATTTTGAACATGCGTGTCATCCAGTGTAAATAAAATGTATTATAGTAAATTACAGAAAAGCCTCAACATGTCGTATTCTAGTCTGAGTTTTATTATTTGATTTTTATAAGTACGTGTATTTACGGTACCTGGGTTGTTTTAATTAATATCGTAATTTTTACCACTTTGCTACTAATATTTCAATCATAGTTCCATTTTATGTACGTATACATGTTATTTCCTTATACACTGTTATAAGTATCGTAAGAAGGGTTTTACCAATATTACTATATATATTAATATACATTTATCTAATTATATAATGATGACGGTTCATCGGATCCCCAGGAGTTTGCAGTGTTTTTCAATGTATATACTTAATTAAATAAGTTAACCAAGTAAAATATGAATGACATTGGACCTCCCCCCAAAAAACGTGGACCCCTTGAAAACAATAGATCTATTTTAAGTTGGTATAAAAAGGTATGAAGTAATCGAGTACCCCCTCCTCGAAATAGGTTTTGCACGTTTGAACTCCCCCCAACCCTTTTATATAAAAATTTATGTATCCCCGCCAGCTTTTGTTTTGAAATTCTGCTATGTCGGCACTAATATTATTTTTATAAATTTAACTAAATGAATCTTAATTTAAACAAAAAAAAAAGTCATCTGTATTTACAAATAATTGTTGTACTTAATCCATAATTTTTATCCAACAAAGTTTTTTTATTTGAATTATAAATTATAGTTTAATACTCTTTATTATTTTTTTTTACATTAAACATGTAAACAATATTGAATTTGTTGTAGGCCAATGAACCGGCGATATCTTTATCTATTCTCTTGGAATATATCTGTTTAAATGCTCAACAGCACTGCCATGTCGGGGTTTGGGGAGATCATTTATCTTTCTAATGAACCTCATCGGTAATTTCGGTTATCATGTGCTTATTCTACTGTTGGCTGCAACCGGAAGAGGGATTATTTTTAAAAACCTACAAAATATAAATGAAAATTCTGACATGTGCCTCATTCAGCATATTGGAAATATTGTATAAAAGTATTTTGAACG
This sequence comes from Saccostrea cuccullata, assembly GCF_032062105.1. Taxonomy (NCBI): domain Eukaryota; kingdom Metazoa; phylum Mollusca; class Bivalvia; order Ostreida; family Ostreidae; genus Saccostrea; species Saccostrea cuccullata. The sequence goes on along the minus strand of NW_026932401.1, from coordinate 24,336 downwards.
AAATGTGAAGACAGGATGTTTCATAAATCACACGCATGTGAGTATATTCTTTATTGTGAGTTACTATATTCTTAACAATTATGCTAACTGAAGAAGTTCACTTTTTACAATCAGTTTAGACACTCGGGTGGCGTTTTACAATCACTTTTAGTCAGTCGTCGTATCTGTATATCAATTGCAAATTATGAGAGCAATTTAAAATTTTAATGCAATCTTCATGATCTTCTTGAAAGAATCGAATTAAAAAAAACATTGTTTTTATCTTCATATATGGTAAGGATGGGAAGCTTCTACAAAACAAATCCCGCAAATTTCTGGACCATAAAATGCTAAGACTATAAATCTTATGGACAGAGTCTATATTTTTATTTATGATAAAGTAGGCTGATTCTACCAAAAGTTTGAATACAATAACAGCAAAACTAGAGTATACTAGAATTAAGTTTAATTTTTTCTGTTTAGAAATATTTTTGTTATTTTTTTCTAGACATCAAAATCTGTTTATCTAGCAGACACACGGAGTACAATACGACAAGAGACCGACCTGTAAAAAAAATGTTACTTTCAAGACTCCAGGCTCAGATGCTAGGATAAAGTTTTATAAGTTTTGTACTGTAAACAAATTTAATGAGCACCAAATAAGTCAACTCTTAGTGCAAGTAAGGATAAGCCATCCTAATACATGTGGAATAAGAAATTATCAAAGAAAAGATCTAATTAACACTAGACATTTCCTGCTGCTATTTCAAGATATAATCAGTGAAAAGCGTTGTCCCAGGATCACATTATTCCTTATTTTCTGCAGTAATATGTTTCGAATTTTTTTATAGATATGGATTTGGTTTGTTTTTTTTTTTATTTTTTTTTTTTGGAGGGGGGGGGGTGTTGTTCAACTTCTTTCTCGAGAATTTTTCACGCATATGGAGACGCTATCACTTGCGGTGGAGAGCTACAAAAATTTTGTCCTATACTCGGTACTTAGGTCCATTGAGCTGTGAGGGATCTTTTTCGTGCCAGCACCTACTGCGACATGGGACCTCGGTTTATACGGTCTCATCCGAAGGACTGGTCTCCAAGTTCAACAGTGGGATTCGAATCCGCGACGCAAGGATTTACACATTTACAATTTATAAGTCTTCCTCAGACGCGTAAGTTTAGCAATGTGAGTTGAAAGTACATTACATTATTTCAGTACTGTGTCATTTATTTATTCTTTTTTTCGATAAAGATTCATTTTGAAAATAAGAAGATTATGAAACTAAGTTTGAAGAAACTTTAATTTGACGACGAGGGACAAATAGCGGATAACTCATATTAGAATTGTTTGATTGAATGTTGTTTAACGTCCCTTTCAAGAGTTTTTCAATCATTTGGAGACGCCACCAGTTGCTTGTGGCCTGAGGGTTACAAATTTTGAACTGCGCTAGGCATTCAGTGCCATTAAGCAGTGAGGGATCTCTTTCGTGCCAGCACCTACTGTGAAACGGGACCACGGTTTATACGGTCTCATCCGAAGGACCGATTTCCACGTCACACAGTAGGATTCAAACCCGCGACGTAAGGATCAACTCCTTGAATGGTTACTTGTTGTTCTAATCAGTTCTAAGAAATATTACACCGAAGTTAAATTGGTCTTGATGAGCCGGTGTATAACCATTCAGAGGAATATTTCTCCGTAGTTAATTTTTAGAGCGATGCATAATATCACTCCTTAGATAAATTTGATTTTGTTAGAAAGCTGTGCGTAGCCGTCCAGGGGAATATTACTCCGCAAACAAGTTTTAATTTGTCTTTTTATTGATGACGGTGTAAAGCCGTTCACAGGAATATTACTCCGTAGATTTCTGTCTCTTGTTAGAGTGGTGTATAGCTGTTTTGGGGAATATTACTCCGTATATACTTTTTTAAATTGTTAAAAGGGTTACATACGAGTAAATGTAGTCGTCCAAGGGAATTTTTTACTCAGACTTTTAGAGCTGTACATCCATGTAGCCGTTCAGAGGGATATAACTGTGTAGATAATTTCTATTTTTATCTTGTTAGAGCTGAGCATACATGTACTTGTAAAGGGGGAATATTACTCCGTCATTAAGTTTTTGCATTTTAGATCTGTACATGTACACAGGTGGCCGGGGGATTGTTACTCCGTTTTGAAGTCTTTCCCCGTAATAAATAACTACGAAGATAATTTTTTGGTTTTTTTGCGTGATATTTTATACGATAAGTTTTTATATTCTTATAATGTTGCAAAGCGTTCCAGAGCAATATAACTCCGTAGAAAAAATATATTATCTTGTAAGAAAAGTGCAAACTTGTCCGGGGGAATATTACTCCGTCTATAAGATTTTGGATTTTAGATCTGTACATAACCGTCCGGAAGAATATTACTCCGTCTTTAAAATTGTGCAATTTAGATTGTTTCATAGCCGTCCGGGGTAATATTACTCTTTCTTTTAGGTTTAGGATTTAAGATCTGTACATGGCCTTCCGGGGGAATATTACTCCGTCTTAAAGTTTTAGCACATAAGATCTGTACATAACCGTCCGGGGGAATATTACCCCGTCTAACTCTTTTTGTTTTTGCATTTAAGATCTGCACATAGCCGCCCGGTGGAATATTACTCTGTCTTTAAGTTTTTTGCATATAAGATCTGTACATAGCCGTCCGGGGGAATATTACTCTGTCTTTAAGGTTTGCATTTAATATCTACATTGCCGTTCGGAGGAATATTACTCCTTTTTTAAGTTTTTTGCATATAAGATTTGTACATAGCCGTCCGGGGGAATATTACTCTGTCTTTAAGTTTTTGCACTTAATTTAGATCTGTATACATAGCCGTCCAGGGGAATAATGTTCTGTCTTTTAGATCCGCATATAGCCGTCCAGGGGAATATGACTCGGTCGTTAAGTTTATGCATTTTAGATATGAACATGGCCGTCCGGTGGAATATTACTCCGCATTTTAGTTTTGCATTTTAGATCTGTACATTGGCGGTTCGGGGAATGTAACTCCGTGAAAAAGTGTTCGCCTTATAAATTTGTACACAGCTGGCTGGGGGAATATAACTCTTTAGATAAGTTTTCGCTTTTTCAGAGCTGTATATAGCATAAGGAGAAATTATTTTTTAGATAATATTTTTACCGTTTTAGATCGTCGCATACCTTTCCAGAGGGATATTACTCCGTAGACAGAATTTGATTTGTTATTGCGGAGTAAAGCTGTCCAAGGGAATATTACTCCGTAGATGTGATTGTAGACGTCCAAAGAAATATTACTCCGTAGATGTGTTTGCAGACGTCCAGAGGAATATTACTCCGTAGATATTAGCAGACGTCCAGAGGAATATTACTCCGTAGATATTAGCAGACGTCCAGAGGAATATTACTCCGTAATACAGATATTGCTTCAATAAGACTTTGCATACTTAGCGTTCTGGAGGAATATTACTATGAAGATAAGTTTCGTCGTAGAGCTGCTCATAGAGGAATATTACTACATAGTTCAGATTTTCTCTCATAATCATCGTACAAAGTCTTCTAGAGGAATATTACCCTGTAGATGAGATTTTGTCTTACTTGAACTGTACACAACATTCTTGTTTTAGTTTAGAGTTGTAAATAACCTTTGAGGAATATTACTCTGTAGAGAATTTTCAGACTCCAGAGGCTTTGTATTGGTCTTCTGGGGGAATATTACTCTGGAGGTAAGGGGTCAAGTTTTTGTCACACTCAAATTGTACATGTATGTATATTTATAGAGGAATGTTACTCCATTGTTCATTTTTTTTGTTGAAATTCTTTTCTAAGTGTTAATAAAATTTTTGAAGAAGATATATTGTTGATTTGTTTCTTCTTATTCTTATAACAGAGACTGTTATGAATCAAATTAAACTCTGAATTGAATCCCGGAAAAGGTACGGTGAAACAAAGTACCTTTTTATTTTGCTGTCCCTTTTAAGCAGTAAATGAACTTGCATCAATTGACTTCATTGTTGAAACTATTATACGACCTGACATATATTGTGTTATTCGAAAAATGCACTGTGATATAATAAAGACTCGCTTCTAACCTTTAGCAATTTTGACATATGATTTCCTGTTTATTCTAAAAGAGTGTTATGAAAATGTCTTACAGCTGCTATGTTGCTTGTTTTGTCATGTTTATTTACTGTAACAGTTGACCAGAGTGATTGATGATTTTTTTTCTCCCACAGTTATCTTTAACATATTAATAGTGATTTTTTTAAATAAATAAAAATCATTCACAACATTTAGTATTTGTACACATGTTAACGTAATATAAAAAGTTTGTTTGTTTGTTTTTTTTTTGTTGTTGTTGTTTTGCTTTTACTTTAATTTTGATTTTTTGAGAGAGTATTACGTTATTTACATATAAATACTGCAATAGATTAATTTTTGAAGACAGCTCACAAAAATTACACAGCGCAATGATTTTAAAATGAAATAAAAAAGCTTTAGCACGGGAGACAGGGGAAAATAATACCAATAACTTAAACAAGAATTTAAATCACTGTTGACCATCAGAGTCCGCGATAGACTGACCTTGACTGTCTGATATGCGCGATACACCACGCAGGATAGAGACATGCATTACCAATCTAAGCCCGCGCGTGTTACAACATTATAATTTGAAACGAATGAGAGTTGGAACACTCGGAGTTCCTCGGATGGCTTGTACCTTGCACATGACTGAATGGAGCGTAGCGGAGTCAGCCGAGGATTGCCGAATGGTGTTGGAATTATGCATGTAGCAGGAAGTATCTGTGCATGACATTGTTTATATTAAGCATGGAAGATAAAGTGTATGCAACTATAAACTTTTTAATAATGGAATATGTTGCAATAGACATCTACCTGAACATGTGCTGAATGATGATAGATCTAAGGATTTTATTTGACCATAAGGCTTGCAGAAGACGAATATATATTGGCTTTACAACAGTTACAATGGTAAGTCGCATTTATTTTGAAAGTGAGATAGGTAATATGAAGAATAATTATGTCTCTGTCTTGATGGATAGTTTGTTGATGCAGTGAAGATCATGTTTTAAAGTATCAAGATAAATAAAAGGTACAAGTACAAAATGGGTTTATAATTTTATGAAGATCAGCATGTGGTTTCCTGTTTTATTTGTGTCCTTTCTCTGTCAAGTTAATTTTGTAGCCCCCCCCCCTCCCGAAGCAAAAACTTTGCAAGTACAAATTGAATGCGTTAATATTTGTACACGTACATTATATGGTTACATAATCTTCCGTCATCTTCACTTAAAAGCTTTTGTACATTACTTTTAATATTAGGTTTACGAAAATATAATGTAAGGTTATCTCAAGTTTTTCCAAATCATACCCCTGTCGGTAGTGTGCGGTTATAACAGTATATCAAAGTTATGCAAGGAAGAAATATCAGGATATTTTATTTAAAATCTTAGACTAGAAAAGCCGAAATTAGAAAAAAAAATATTGAAAAGTATCCTCAGGAGATGTAGATACAAACATGTTCAAAGCATCTGCCTAGGGTCTGGGCAATGCAATTGAAAAAAAAAATGCCAGGAAAGCTTTCTTATTTAATTCTTTAATCTGATATTAGCAATGTGGCCTTTGGGCCTCTTTCTCAAATTCTGTTTACTTAAATTGAATTCACTTGATTGTCTAAAATATGAAATTCTATAAAATGTATAAAAAAATAAAACATTAAAATTTTGTGCACCATACACGGAATTTGTACATTTACTTTTATCATAGGGCATAAGATGATGGTGATAAGTCCAGCATTACTGCAACTACGTACCAAGATGTCTCAGGATTAGAAACAGAAAAACGGAGATGTCTAAAAATACTATTGTAAAGAGACCAGAAAAAAGTGTTAAACAAGATATCACCGATGTTATATTGTGATGATAGTTTTAACATTTATAAGCAAAATTTGTACTTTTACTCAAGAAAAATCAAGGTGAATTACATATTCAACAGTTTAATTATGAAAGGATGGCTAAAACGTGTTAAAGAAAATTCATATCAGAAGACAAACCAACTGGAAAAGGAATACCACCTTCCAAACATAATTTGCAAAAAGTCAGTACATGTAATTCGGGCCTTAGCTCTTGCAAACCATACCATAGATGTGAAAAGGGACATCAATGTTAGGGATAAAAATGTATTATATCAACTCTTGCGATTGTGATTGTGTTGGACTTGGATGTATAATTTTAAACTCTATTTGGAATGACTACATAGTCTATTGATGATGAATTCATTATCTATTTTTAAAGGTTTTGCTTTTTTAAAAATTATTTTTAATGGTGTTAATTCTCATGGTTGACACTTTTACTTGTGCAGCATTCATTCCTAATGCTTACTATGTGTGTATTTTAGAGAACTAGAGTTAGTGTATTTTGATTGCTTCAGTAAAAAAATTCATGAAGGGATAAATTAAATTGAAATAGTTAGTCCAATAATATATTTTGGACTCCGATGGTAGTAGTTTGCTTAAGTGTCATGCTCGGATACGCATCCCATTGCAGAACGTGTAATACAGTAGGTGCAGACACGGAAAATCGCCAAAATCGTAGGGCAGTTAAAGAAACAAACTAAGTATTTTTTTGTTTAAAAAATCAAGGAAAGATTTGTTTTTTCTTCTCTTTATTAGCAGGCAAATAAAACGGTAAATACCGGGTAATTTTTATAATGTTTATATAACATTTTGCCTTTACTGGAGGATTCACATTTGTTTTGAAAATGTATACACATGTATACAAATCTTTGAAATTGTATTTCATAAGTAATTTAATCACATGTTCATAGTTCCACTTATTATTGAATTGCGAATGTGTCAACAAAAAGTAAAGAGAGTGTAAGATGTATATTTTCGACGTTTTCTGGTGAATCCACCAACTTTTTGTTCATGTAATATAGAAAGGAACTTAGTCATTGTAATTGAAATCTACAAATGTTTCTTTGATTAATGTTTTGGTGGACCCACCAAACTCCCCACTTTAAAAAATTAGGCAATGCTGATAATATAATGTAAATCATTCAAGTATTCGGTTTGTTTTTGGTGGGTCCACCAAGTATTTGTGAGTGAAATTAAGGAAACCTAGGAATTTGTTTTTCTACAGGTTGGTGAGTCCACCAAACGACTTTCTATATTTAGAGACAAATTAGTTGATCTTTGAGTTACATGAAGATTTTCGAATTTTCTGGTGGACCAACCAGGTTTTTGCTCTTGTGTACATAAATGTATTAGGTGTCTCTACGTTATTTTACAAGAGAATTATGATTGCCTTTTGATTTTAATGTCTTTGGTGGATCCACCAAACTGCCTAATATTTGTGAAAACTAGATAATCTTGACAGTGAATCATTTAAGAATTCTTGTGAATTTCTATTCGTATTTTTGGTGGATCCACCAAGTATTTGTGAGAGAAAAAATGAATGTCTTGTTAGTTGAATTTTTGCATTTTGGTGAGTGCACCGACTCTGTATAAAGGACGTTTTTTATACGGTTCTACAAGTCAGTTTCTCTCAAAGGTTTGTTTCAGTATTTTAAAACTGGTGGATTCACCAACGGCATTTTTAAAATGTTATCGAGAATTTCACCACATTTAATGTTTTTGGCGGAACCACCAAAATCCCCACTACTGATAAATACACTTGCTATATCTATTTCATGTAATTCATGTATTCTTAGGTATTCATCTTCGTATTTTTGGCGGACCCACCAAGTTTTTGAATGGTTAACTAGAGAATTATGAATTGTAAAAGTCACTCTTGTTTTCTTGGTGGTACCACCAAGATCAATATTTTTTTGGATATATTCTTAATTCAAATTGGTGCACTCACCAGTTTTTGACTGTTAATATAGAAAACCGATAAATAATTTGTCTGTTTTAACATAAAAATTGGTGTTCTCACCAATTCTCAATGTATTCAATCATGGCAATGAATTATAAAAAATTTTGATTGCTGAAATTGCATTGTCGTCATTTTTCATTTTGAATTCAAAAAAGAGGACACTAATAGAAAATCCTCTTTCTTAATGGAAACAGTTAAACATATTTTCACACGGATTCATCGAAGGAAGTTAAGTTTGATACATGTATATGATACAATGACTTTAAATAATAGGCCTGGAAAAATAATTTTAAACTTTAACGTACATGTTGAGAATGCATGAAAATTCTTCGTTTCAATCTTTTCTGATCGTTTAATGTCATCAGTATATCTACAGATGGTAATTTTGCTATATTAAAATGACGTAAATATAGACATGAATCATACTTGCATTAACCCGCAACAGAATGGAAATTACTTTTCATCCTTTTGCACTGAACGATACAAAACTAAAACAATTTTACCTCACCTGAGCAGAAGGCTCAGGTGAGCTTATCTGCTCAAAATTTGTCCGTTGTCTGTCGTCGAAAACTTTTCCCATTTTCGACTTCTTCTTAAGAACCACTGGGCCAATTTCAACCAAACTTGGCAAAAAGTATCCTTACGTAAAGGGAATTGACGGTTGTTGAAATGAAGGGCCACGCCCTTATTCAAATGGAGATAATTCAGAAATAGTGAAAATATGAAGGTATGTTTTAAAAATCTTCTTCTGGGGGAATGATCCTCAGGTAGTGTAGATTTAGGTTTGTTCAAATGATGACCCCTTGCGGTAGGGCGGGGCTTCAATGGCCGATCAAAGTTTTACATAGAAATAAGTAAGAAAATTCTTTCAAAATCTTCTTCTCAAGAATAGGAAAGGCATGAAGGATCATATTCATTTGAAGCGTAATGTACATTCAATTTTGATCAAATCATGTCCCCTTGGGGTAGGGTGGGGCTACAACATGGAGTACAAGTATTACATAGAAACACGTTGAAAACTCTTTAAAAATCTCTTTTTCAAGAACAGCAAAGCCATGATCACATGGAAGCATTCTCAGGTAGTGAAGATTCAATTTTGTTCATGACCCCTGGGGGTAGGGCAGGACCACAATGTAAGTTCAAATGTAAAGGGCAATAAAGCCACAGGTAGTCAAAGAAATATGTAAGCATCCTTTGTTAGTGTAGATTCAAGTTTGTTCAAATCATACCCTCTCCTTTTAAAAAATTGGGACCACTATTGGTTTTAAACTTCTCAATAATAAACTGATTTCTGCTTCTTTTCTAGCCACATTGCTCAGGTGAGCGATGTGGCCCATGGGCCTCTAGTTTCTTTCTTCTTTTTATTTAACCTATGCAGAATTGGAGATAATATAGCATTGAAATAAAAACATTTATACTTAAAATATTTTTATTTAAACCTTTCCAATTTTCTAGATACAGTTTAAAACACTTATAAAGTGTGTAACCTTAACAAAACAAGCGTAAAATTTACCTATATTCCAAAATCTTCAGTATTATGAATGAACCAGGCAATTTACCTTTGTTAAAAAAAATTATAAGCATAAAAAACCTAGAATGAATCCCAAGACTTTTGTATGTGATTTTTCTTTAGAACTTACATAGGTGTATGAATATATAAGATAGTAGCAAAAAACTGTTTATATGCTTTCCCTCATTCCTTCATGTTGAGAAAATCAATTTACACAAGAAGGTTATCAAAGTGTAGCCCTTTCAACTAATTTTTCAAGTTGAACGTATAGTAAAATCATTTCATTGATAGATTTATACGTACATGAAAATATCAAAAAAGATACGAACGTATGCAAACATTCAATTAAATAAGTAAAAAGTTTAATTATTTGTAATTGAATTGCACGATGGCATGTTTTAAGGACAGGTAACTCAGGTGTAAAAAATAACCAACTAAGTGCCGATTAATGAGTAATCGTTTATAGGAATGACATATAGGCTACTAAAGCGTTGACCTTAAAGTAGCAGAATGTCTTTACTCTAACTAATGCCTAGGTCACGTTTCCCGGCCGGTAGCTGTAGACTGGTGGTAATCGGTAGTAATCCGTGGTGTTAACGATGCCTTAACATCGGTCCACATCGGCCTAGTAGTCCTAAAAGTATCAGTCACTTTATCCAGCGATGGGCATACGATGGGCAACCAATGCGTTTTATGATAAAAATGGCGTGGTTGCCGGTGTAACGTTGAATTTTGACCCGGGTTGAAAATTGACCAGGGGGTCATTTTTCAACGTTGAATACTGAGACCAAAGGTGTTGAATTTAGACACTAATCCGTTGAAAACTGATCCGGGTTGTGGAATTTTGATCATAAAACCGGTTCAAAATTCAACAGCATAAAAACACATATTTATGATTGGGTTTTCACTACTGTGACTTAATTCATATGTATGAGGCCCCATTTTGGTATTTACTGGAAAAAGTAATATCACCTATTTGAATAAGTGATATCACCTGTTCCAATCGTAGAAAACGCATGAAAACTGGGTAGTCCGAATTTTCTTGATTCCAGTGGTAATCTTTATATTATAGGGAACGTTCATTAATTACTGTTGTAAGAAACTCAAATTTGGTAATATCACCTTTTCGAATAGGTGATACAACTTATTCAGATAGGTGATAGAACCTATTGAGCACGAAAAGGTGATATCACCTTTTATTCTAAGCTCTCTGACTTGATCACATGATTAAGTATATAACAGCATAAAGACTTGAGTTACTATTTATAGAATCTGAAATGCATATTGACTGTTTTTTTTCTTGTGATCATATGCTATATTGCAGGAGTCCTTTTAGAAAATTTCATTAAAGTGAGTGACTTCGATCCCCCCCCCCCACCTGCCTGGTTTTCTCATAGAACAAGTGCAAAAATGGAGATAATTTTTTGTAGAAACAGAAATAGTATTGATTTCTCAATTAAAGATAATATAGAATATGAATTGATGTTTCTGTAAAAAAAATTACTACAACTTGTATTAATATTTTTCAATGTTCCGTAATTGATGAGACGTAACAATGCCTTGAAGTCTTTAATTAGGATCTACATGTACTTTATATTAAAACATATTGGAGTATTCTGAATAACTAAATCCTCTATAATTACTCCACCAATGTATAAAACGAAACACGTTTATTTAATTTTTAACAACAACAGCTTAATTTATGCTGATCCCTAGTCTCCAAGTCTTGAAGAGAGAAAACTTGTGCCTTATTCCCAAAATTTTGAAATTTTGTTTTGTCAGTCTATGTGATAAAATGATTTATATTCGATAATAATGTGAAACTTTACATTCCTATTTAATTGAGTTTACAACCAATTCTAGTTTAATTTGTCATATTTCTCAGAATGCAATCATGGCAATTATTGAAAAAGAAAGAAAACATCGCATAGGAGATCATAGAGATAAAATTATATAATAAGATGAGAAATTTATCGAATAGGAATCGTATTTTTTTTCGAATAGAAATGGATGCTAGTATGTTTTCGAACAACAACTTTATTGCATATAAACCAAATAATTATCGGATAAAAAAATTATCGAATAGGAATGACAAAATTAGCGACTAGCAACCGATTGTTTTAAATATTAATGACATCGAATAGTAAACGCGTGTTTTCGAGAAAAAAAAAATATGTAAATTTTATGATATTGGCACGCCAAATTCACAAAAAAGAGATAATCATAGTTTCACAATCGATAAACTAGGTTTATCGGTTGTAAACTATAGTTTACGAACTGTAAACTATAGTTAACAACGTTAATCTATATTTCACATCTGTAAACCATAATTAACGCGATAATCTATGTTTCACAACCTTAAACAATACTTAACACCGAAAACAATCATTTGCGATTGCAAAACATAGATTTTCTGTTAAATACAGTTTCACGATTTGTAAACTATAGTTTACAAACCGTTAACTATAGTTAAGGATCTGATAAATATAGTTCCACGATTTGTGAAACTATGATTAACAACTCTTAACTATAGTTAACGATCGTAAATTATAGTTTACGGACGTGAATATATGTTTATCAACAAAATCTATGGTTAACGTATCATTACAGACAGATAAACTTATATTATCATTCGTAAACTATAGTTAACAACCGTTTAATATAGTTTTATAGATGAAAACTATACTTAACGAATCGTTAACTATACTTAACGAATCGTTAACTATACTTAACAAATTGTAAACTATAGTTTAAAGTCGATAAACCTAGTTTATCAATTGTGAAAAAATGATTATCTCATTTTTGTGAATTTGGCGTGCCATTAAGATATATGAATCATATTGTCACATTTCCTGTAATTGGAATAGCAATTTATCGAAAACAAATTACAAATAATGGAATAGAAATAACACGTAATCAAATAGGAATCACATTCTATAGAATAAGAATGTTTTAGAATAAGAATAGCCTCATTCTCAAGGTTATGGTCCGAAAACGATCAAGCCGAGACAGTCTACCGACAAATAAGTGAATTGTTACAGGGATTTCAACAATTTATTTAAAGTCAGCATTACTTACATGCTATTGCTCTTTTCACAAATATAACCTATCATTGGAATCATTTTGGTCGATTTGTTTCATTCTAATTTTTAGGCTATAAATTTTGTTATTTTTATACTGAATTTGACTAGATGGGATGTCCCACCCACCTGATCAATATATAAAGGGCTACTTTCTAGATTGCAGATTTTTAAGATTTTTGTTTTATGCCCTATTCGTTGTTTTGTAGTTATTTATGGATGCCATGGATTTTGGAAAGTATTGTCAAAAATAAAGTTGTCATGCTTGAAGATAACTAAAACCGTGCACTGTTCAAAATGTACATGTATACACGGGGTGATACTGTATGTTTATTTCTATTATTCTTGAAAAGGAAAAAAAAATGAAACCGAAATATAAATAAAGTGATACTGATAAATCCCGTAAAACAACTTCCCAGCTAAAAAAAATTCAAACTTTGAGGTGGGGTCAATATTCAACAGGGTCAATTTTCAACTTGTTGACGTCATCAGGTGTAAGAAAAAAAAAAATATCAAGCTGTTGAAAAATGACCCCGGGAATAAATTCAACGACTTTTGGTCTCAATATTCAACGTTGAAAAATGACCCCGGTTCAATATCCAACGTTGAAAAATGACCCCCGGGTCAATTTTCAACTCGGGTCAATATTCAACCCTTCCATTGCATCTTATTTTGGATATCAATAATGAAACTAGGCGACAACTTCCCTTAATCATGACATGCAATAGCTTTGTACTTTTCTGAAATTATTACATAAATAATCCGCCTGATTTATTTACCAGAACTCAAATACACTCTATTATGTTATTTAAAAAAACTGCAATTAATTGTGTTCACACTTACAGGTACAGTGAATATCCAATTTATCACCTAGCAGAGAAACAAAATATGGCCTATAGGTCTTGAACTTAATACGGTTTTATTTGTACACTTAATTGGTAAAGCATAATTCTGTTTGCAATATTTTGCTGCTATTAATTTTCTCTGTTAGCATAAGTTTGGATTATAGTCTATAATTTAGTATTCAATTTTGAACCAGTAAAAGTGCTCAGAACTGAATATTAGATGTTTGTGAAATCTTTGCTTTGTTCTCGTCTTTGAATCATTTTGTAACTCTAATATCTTTAAAGATATATAAAATCAGAGTTAATATTCTTTAATAACCTCTGTTTTTACACAAACCATTTTATCAAACATCTAAATACATTAAAGAATCTCAGTGCATATCGCATTTTCGAAGGAAAAATCAGAACTGAATATTAGATGTTTGTGAAATCTTTGCTTTGTTCTCGTCTTTGAATCATTTTGTAACTCTAATATCTTTAAAGATATATAAAATCAGAGTTAATATTCTTTAATAACCTCTGTTTTTACACAAACCATTTTATCAAACATCTAAATACATTAAAAAATCTCAGTGCATATCGCATTTTCGAAGGAAAAATCAGGGAGCAGGTGGGGCATTTCCTTGCACATTTTGTCAATTATCTATCCCAAATATACAATGAAGTAAATTTTGTTCAGGCATCAAGAAGTAAACACCTCCCGTAAACAAATCAAATTCATCTCTTAACGCAGACATGAGGTTACATAAGCATTATTTATCTCTGTTGTCATAATGTTTATTTCATTTAATAGATCATTTTCATTTATTGATAAAAGGGTATGGATCTCAGTGACAGGAACTTAAGATGATATTGAAAATATTATATTTAAAATGTACCAATCATCGATGTTAAATAATAAGCTAAAAATGATTAGAAGAAGTATTTTTATTAAATAAAATATTTAGAGATAAAGATCAATATTCGAGCTCAAAAGTTTATTGAACATTGCAAAATAGCAGCGGAGCAAACACAGACTTCCTAAAAAGCAACAAAAAAAAAAAACAAAAAACAAAAAAAAAAAAAAAAACACAGGCGTCAGGGATGATAAAGGAACTCAAAATCATTTTCATATTATCTCTTAATATGTTCAGCCCTGCCTTTTAATATTGACCTGTTTGTTGATTAACATTCCTATATATAAGTAAAGTTGATGGTAGCTATGTTGATGCTAAACAAATTGCAATGCTATTTTTTAGCAGTAAACCGTGATACATGTAAGTAAATTAAAAGAAAATCTATATCGTACATGTGAGCTAAAAATAATAGCTATTGAACTTGTATATCTTAGCATGCACTTTACAGAAAACCATTTATGGAATAAAATGTATTTTTGTAATGTACAATATTGAGAAAGACTCGTTTAAGGATAAAACACCTCCCCCTCCAAAAAAATATAAATTGATTGATTGATTGTATACTATTTAACGTCCCTCTCCAGAATATTTCACTGATATGGAGACGTCAACATTGCCGGTGAAGGGCTGCAAATTCAAGCCTATGCTCGGCACTTACGGTCTTTGAGCAGGGAGGGATCTTTATCGTGCCACACAAGCTGTGACAAGGGGCCTTGGTTTATACGGTCTCATCCGAAGGACCGCCCCATTTAGTCGACTTTTACGACAAGCAAGGGGGTACTGAGGACATATTCTAACCCGGATCTCCACGGGGTCCAAGAAAATAAAGAAATGAAAACAAAATCACTAGTTCTATTACAATTAAGAATTGAATATAAAAATAAAAAAAAACAACACACAAAACACATTTTACTTTCCTTTAGTTAGAAACATTTGCAAATACTTTGTTAGATTACGGAATGTGTTTGTTGAAAGCCGAAATGCTTTTGAAAAGCAGGAAAGATGTGGGCAATGGCGTTTATTTCTAAGTTTAATTTTAGATTAACTTACATTTTTTTTTAAATTGCACATTTTCTTATCAGTTTTTCATTGATAATGGTTTGGTCATTTAGTTCTGATGGATTCATCTTCGTACGATTAATTTATTGCATGAGGTTTTACGTTCAGCTCTAGATTTCTTTCTCACCTATTTGACGACATCATTTAAGGATATCCGATCCTCAGACAGAAAAGAGAACTCCAAAAATAAATATTTAATTTGAAATGCATCAAAATGAAGCCTGCAAATGAAATTTTTTCATGCAACATTTTTTTTAAATTTTATTCATCTTTTTAAGATGCAGGGTTTTTTGAAGTCCTAGAAAGGGTCTTATAAAAGTCGACATTTGTACACTATAAAAGGGGGGGGGGGGTAATACAGTTTTTGAGAAATAAGATTTTCTTGAATCCAGCCTTAGATATCAATGCTTATTGGCATGATATGAAATAAGAAGTGATTTGTGGTGTCTTGCAATGATAGCAAAAGCCATTTACACTATGTATTTTAGAAAACATGACGAATGCATGATGGAAATAGAAGACAAAAAATACAAAATAAGTATAAAATTTAGGACAATTTCTCTGAATGCCTGGATACTTATCGTTTTTAAACTTAAAATATATTTGCTGATTATTTTGCAATTAAAAAAACACATTGCTGATATTCCAATTCGTTTTTTCTGCAAAAATATTAGAGATTTGACAATTTTCCCTATATAATATGATTAACATAAATCTTAACTTACAGCTTTAAAGAAATACTGTGGATAAATTCAAAAAACTTTGTGAATTCAGAGATACATTTTGAGTATTTTTGATTACTAAACTGCTAATTGTATAAATCTGAGGATCGGACTACTTTAACGATAAAGATACTTAGATTTATTATACTTCTGTTAAAATGTTTCCTATATAAAGTTCAGAAGGTAAAATAGCTATCTTTTATAGTCCACGCATGGCAAAGCTATACCCCGGGGTATAGTTTTTGCTACCCACCCTCGGAAAATTTTCATGCAATTTTTGCCTCCAATTTTGATTTCCAACGATAGATCTATCTACTGATGATGTCATAATGACTTCAGTAGCATTGTGACGTCATCAGGATTTCAGATTATTCTTGCAGTATTATCTTACTGCAAAAAAATTCAAACCTCAGAAATTATATTATACATCAGTATAATAAAACGCTTATCCACTGTTTGTGAGTGGGATAACTCTTTTATCAAACCCTTGACAGAAACTATTCCCCTCGGGCAAGCCCTCGGGGAATAGTTCTCTGTCGCGGGTTTGATAAAAGAGCTATCCCACTCACACCCAGTGGATAAGTGTATAATATACTTGGCAATCACGGCTATGAAGCAATGAGGGACTTTAACTAGTGCGTATTTAATGTCTTGTATGAAGGTCCCCAGGCCTATTCTTCAGAGTTCTGAACGCTTGACGAAGGTACAGCTGCTTCCTTATGTTATCGTCTACGGTAAATCGAGGCTGGGGGTCAACATCATATATATCTGAACATGTATAAGATGGAAAAAAAAAGCTGAACATGTAAAAGAAATACAATGAATATTAATACAAACATATGATTGCTTAGATAGCATGTAATGGCAGTTTGCACAGATTACATGCATATAAAATAAAAAAGAGATAATATATCAATATGATAAAACATCATAATGCAAAACTAAGCACGGAAGTTATGCTTGATTAATCAATATCTTTTTCGCAAATACATGTTTGTAAAAACATGTTTCTTGTCACAGTTTGCAACATCCCATCTTAGGGTTTTACAGAGAAGGACACAATCTTTGGAGAAAATATTTTCAGAGTAGAGCTCATTGAAATCATCAAACGTGACATTGGTATGAAAATTCCAAGTAAAAACGCCCTCAGTGTGACGATCTGTCGCCCCAATCCAACAATAACAGCAATCAATTTTTGATTCAGGACAACCGGCTGAAAAATTATAGAGATAATGAAATCAAAATAAATTGATTGTAAGCAAAAAAAATTACAAATTAAGTTTCTAAGTTACATTTTGCTTAGTGTTGACTATTCAAACTTTATTTTAAAATCCCAATTTCACCTATTCCACCTATTCCCACTTGCAAATAACAGTAGATGTTGAAAAAAAAATTCTTTTTACAGTAATTAAACTATTAACAAACCATCTTTAATTTTTCAGTCAATGTAATGCACACATAATAAATAATAACTAGATGCTGTCATGAGACAGTAATACCCGCACTAAGGTGTTTGCCTCTAAATACATGCTCCTACATATTGGGCGGCTTTCTAAGGAAAAGGCCAAAATAATTCTATAATTTACATGTATTAATCAAATTGAGTATGAAATTCTCAGACCCTGTGACCAATAACTCAGAACCTCTGATATTTATTTTACATGCTTAATTCATTATATACCAGTTTGAATTCTATTAATGATGTAAATTAGATTTTGATAAATGTTTTGCTCATAATAGGACCTTTTTAAATTTACTAATCCCCCCCCCCCACCTCGACACTACAATCACACAGCACATACTTTTTTGGAATAGGCTAGATGGAAAAGTTTTGTTAAAACATCGTTTGTTATGAATTAATTTAAAATTTGTTCTTGTACTATACATGTTAACATGTAAATTTCTACATCACATCACGTTGCGTCACCCATTATCATATTTTTAGATTAAACACCATTTGGCATACCTAGACCGACTCCACTTCATCTGATAAGGTGACGGAATCGACGAAGGTTTGCCGAATGGAATTAGCACATGGCTGCAGTCTGGTGTGCATTGGATTAATTAATTTTGTGTTATAATTGGATTTATATTTCATGAAGTTGACGAGACCTATGGCAGTCGGTAAGTACAGGTTTAAGTATAGTGGGGGGTAAAATAAACCCAAACGATTAGGTTAAAGTTCAAAAAGGGTCAAAGATCATCGCATGCCACACTAGACGAATTTCATATTGTGAAGTTATCTCCCGTTGTCGATGTTTCATTCAGTTACTGCCAATACTGGTGCGGATCCAGAATTTTTTTTCGGGAGTAGGGAGGGGGGTTCACATCTCAGTCAAAAAATTCCAGCCCAGAATTTCCTGACAAGCAGAAGAAAAAAACTGAAAACAAATAAACAAAATAAAAACAATGATAGTGTGGTCAATGTTTTCTAAGTTAGGGGGAGGATGCCCAATGTCATTTTTTATTTGCTTCAGTATATAGTCTTGTTTAAATAACAAAGCAAATTCCAGGGGTGGGATGGGGGGATTCCAATCTTCCTACCCACTCCCTGTCCCTGAAATAACAATCTATTTTGTGATTCCAATTAAATAGTATATTTTTTTCCATTTGACTAATTATACATATTTTGTTTCTTGTGTTTATATTATGTCTGTCTATTTGTCTGCAGAAATTATAACCTTGCCCATAAGTTTTAAGTGGGATGGGCTATACAAATGGCTTCCACATTTTATAGGTTTATTTCTTGTGACAATTAAGACGTTTTATTTGGGTACCATTAATTTTTTCCTCTGATCGCTTGACCTAGGATACACATTTTTACAAGAAAAATACCAAACTTTAAACTTGGCCTAAATTTTGATCAGTAGGTGCTAGGGCTTTCATGCTTAACATGTGTATTCATTGTGAACTGTCAACAGGTATAAATATGTTTGACCTTGACCCTAGAGTTTGAACCACATAAAAAAAATTAACCTTGGCAATTAACTTTTGAACAGGAATTACTAGGGATTTCTTTATTTCACATGTGCATTCCTTGTGATAAGACTTTCTTCTGATACTAACAATTTGAACCCATTGACCTTGACCTTTGAGTTTGACTTTTATTTGAGAAACTTCAACCTTTGCCATAGGCTTCCATTCAGGGACATCAGTGTTTCACAAACACCTCTTGTCTTCATTATTATTTGGTGGTGTCTCCTTATGAGGGAAAAATTCCCAAGAGAGATGTATTCACAACAAACAAACAAATCACTAAAGAAAACATAAAACATGATTATGTTGGTCATGCATATCTCTGCATGAAAAAAACAGCTTTTCAAATACTGCAACCATATTGTAACCCTTTCAAAACACTCATTTGAGCTTTTCTGGTTTCCTTAGCATATAACGTCTGTCGTGACGTGTCGTCCATCTGTTTGTCTGAAAACTTTTATATTTTTAACTTCTCTAGAACCACTGGGCCAATTTTACCCAATTCATATAGAAATATGTACATTTGTATGTCAGACTGTCCATCTGTCTCAATAAATTTAACCTTGGTCATCACGGTCATATCTACTGAATGAGAAGAGACATTCATATTAGGGATGTCAACGAATATTCGAATATTCGAATATTCATTCGATGAGTTGATATTCGAATATAAATTTATGATTCGAATATTCGTTTTAAAGTGTAAAAGCATTAAAAAGAGAGAAAAACCTGGCAAGTTCAATTAGAAATTAAAAGTTTGTACAAAATTAAAAGACACTGACCTCTTGGATTATCTTAAAGGTGTGAAGGGTGTATCTATTAGAGTAATTTATTCATTTTTTCACTTAATTAGTTTTATAAAGGTGTCCAGTACTTACAATCAGCTTGTATTATTGTAAGGACAAAGATTCAAAGTAATCACATGGATCCCTTGTTTATATAAATATCATTAAAAATTATTATCTTGAAATTAATTGGCCAAAATTAATTGTTTTTAATATTTCTCTGTTAGATAATTGTTCGACTTGATATAATTGTAGAAGTTATCAGTGAATACTTTAGTAAGACGATCAATTAATCTGAAACATACTAAAGAAACTTCTGAATTTTCAAAAAAAAAACCTTTCATTTTGGATTTATATTCTTTCTATATTTGATAATTAGAAAAATGATAATTGAGGTGCATTTATCAAGCTCTACATGAGTTCTTATTCTGAAAAAATGGCATAAAACCTATACTGCTTGACAGGAGAGTGAAGAAATATCTTTTATAATGCAAAATGTATTTATTGTATCGAATATTCGAATATATTCGAATACTTCTATCGAATATTCGAATATCAATTACTGACACTTTTGACATCCCTAATTCATATTAAACTTATGTATTAGTATTTACTTGTGAGAATGGCATAGCTTTTTTTTTTTTAAATGTGACCTAGAAGTTTGACCTACTTGCAAACAAATTAAATTGTTATAAATTCATCATTTTGAAAGAGAAAAGTTAGGGCATTCATATCATAATGCATGTATATTATTACCTGTGATAAGACCTTTTCAAATAAATCATGACTTTTACTCTGTGACCTTGACCTTGAAGCGGTCAAGCCTAACCTACTTTTCAAAAATGTTGCATTTGCTTATAACTTTTGATTGAGATGAGATATGAAATGAGACATTTGACATGTACATTAATTACTCATAAGAATTCAAGGTGTTTCCCAGCATGCGATGCTTTTTTACCCCTTGACGTTGATGTTTTACATAATTTTCAAAATATTTAGCTCTCCTAAAAGATGATTAGGCTTCTGAGGAACATTAAGGAAGACTTCAGGGAAGACAGGGCTTTTTGCACAAAAAACGTCATTTTTCGACCCACATTTGACCCCCCGGGGCAAAATCTAAACTCAGAAACCTTACTGCACATCTACATGACCCCACCAACCATCTCCCAAAAGATGATTAGGCTGCTGAGTAAAATGTAAGAGGAGTTCAGGGAAAACAGGGCTTTTTGCATAAAAAGCGTTATTTTTCGACCCCCATTTGCCCCCCCCCCCCGGGGCAAAATCTAAATTCAGAAACCTTACTGCACATCTACCTGACACCACCAACCATCTCCCAAAAGATGATTAGGCTACTGTGTAAAATGTAGGAGAAGTTCAGGGAAGACGGGGCTTTTTGCATAAAAAACGTCATTTTTTGACCCCCATTTGACCCCCTGGGGCAAAATCAAAATTCAGAAACCTTACTGCACATGCTACATGACACCACCAACCATCTCCCAAAAGGTGATTAGGCTGCTGAGTAAAATGTAAGAGGAGTTCAGAGAAGACGGGGCTTTTAGCATAAAAAACATCATTTTTCGACCCCCATTTGACCCCCAGGGCAAAATCAAAATTCCGAAACCTTACTGCACATCTACATGACCCCACCAACCATCTCCCAAAAGATGATTAGGCTGCTGAGTAAAATGTAAGAGGAGTTCAGGGAAAACAGGGCTTTTTGTATAAAAAACGTTATTTTTCGACCCCCATTTGACCCCCCGGGGCAAAATCTAAATTCCAAAAGCTTACTGCACATCTACATGACCCCACCAACCGTCTCCCAAAAGATGATTAGGCTGCTGTGTAAAATGTAGAAGGAGTTCAGGGAAGACGGGGTTTTTTGCATAAAAAACGTCATTTTTCGACCCCCATTTGACCCCCCGGGGCAAAATCAAAATTCCGAAACCTTACTGCACATCTACATGACACCACCAATCATCCCCCAAAAGGTGATTAGGCTGCTGAGTAAAATGTAGAAGGAGTTCAGGGAAGACGGGACTTTTTGCACAAAAAAACGTCATTTTTCGACCCCATTTAACCCCCCGGGGCAAAATCAAAATTCCGAAACCTTACTGCACATCTACATGACATGACCAACCATCTCCCAAAAGATGATTAAGCTACTGTGTAAAATGTAGGAGGAGTTCAGTGAAGAAAAGTGTGACAGACGGACGGACGGACGGACGGACATGAGTAACAATAATATACCCGAACTTTCTTTAGAAAGTGCGGGTATAATAATAAATAGATTTATAAAAATTATAATTTATTTTATAAGGTTTTTTTGACTTCCAAAAAAAAATGTCTAACAGGGTAAAGCACTTTTTTGAATAATATCTTCATTGAAAAAGGGAAGCATTTAAATAGGTAGTTTCTAGAATGAATAGATTAATGGGAAAAAAATGAAAATATGCAGGAGGAAGTTTAGCATTTGTGTACAAAAATATAGGCAGTATTTGAGTGACATAGACTCTGTATCGAATGAGGGAATTTTGTGAAGAATTTTTTTTTTACTTTGAAATAATGGAACGTCAAGGAAAGCCATAGGTGCTTCAGAATTCCTGATCCAATGTAAGCAGAGCTAAGAGATAAAAGGATTAAAGCATAAGCCAAATAAATTTAACAACGAGAAAAATTAAAACAATGATATTCAAGTGCTAGAAAAAGAATTCTAATGAGTGGGTATCCTATTATTATTTTTGAAAATGTAAAGGGATAGTCTTTTTTAAAATTCTTGACGCTATGTTTTGACGTTAAAATTCTAAGTGTGCTTTGCAGGTACAAAACTTGATGATATTATAATGAAGGAAATTTACTTCTGCTAAATCGAATAAAAAGAAACATCAAATATCAACAAACAAAACCAAAATTCTCACTCATTATATTGTGCTTAGTTTAAATTTCTTGAAAGTAGTATACATGTAACGAAGATGAACATAATGCACGAACGTTTTGAACAACCCTCGTATATCTAATCAAAGTCATCGCATTTTTTGCTCAGGCAGGGTTTAGCTTAAGGAGAAAATCTTCTTACACATTTCCCAAAAGCCTCATTAACCACCTGCGCTATTCAGACTTTTACCAGCTTACCTTCGTTCACCGGTATAATAAGTAATTTGTTAACGAATATTTTTCGTATATTTTTTGGAACAAACTGACATGTAAACACATGGAGTTATAATACTAAAAAGGCAAATTAAAACACTATTTTTAACTAGCTTGTTGACACCAATAACGGTTATGATTATATCAAATGAAAACAAAAATGTTCCCACAAATAACATGAATAAAAAAGTATATATTAATAGGATTTCAACATAAAGAAGTATCTTACCATAATTCCAAACATCTAGAAAGTTATACTGGATCCAAAAATTTTCCTCATCTGTTTCAATTTCAACAAGATGAGCCCCATATGTTTCACACAAATTCTAAAATATTTTAATTATGCATATAAAAGTAATAAAACTTCAGATCAAGTTAATAAACACATATTAAATGTAATTATTTTTTCTCTGTTCAAATGTGGTGTGAAAATGTCAGTGGCTACAACGTTTCTGTTGAAAAGTTACAAGAGCAATCATGTAACACGAACAATCAACCCATGAAAAAAATCTTTTACATGAACATTCACGTACACTATCCTATACGTTACATTCTCGCATAATCGCCAGTGTAAGATTGACTTGTCCGGTGTGAGACAACCGTGTGAGATTTTTTTGTCTTACACTGTGTATATCTACGCCGCGAACAATAACGTAAACATTTCGTCTTTATATAAATAAATTGTAACAATGTTAAAAATATTACATGGACATATACTAAAAATGTTGTCATTTAACTTATCAAACTAAACTTATTTTCATTCAAAATATTGTCGTATTTTCACTTTTTTAATGGCACTATTTATAGATCGCGGAAGGATTCTTCGAGAATGAATGTGTACGCTATCGGATAGATAAGTTTTTTATTCCCAGTTTTTATCTATCCAATTAATTTACATGGACTTAAATTCATTTTATCAGTTTACACAACTGTGTATACCATTTTCAGGTACGCTCTCTCTGATGGTGTTCATTGTATTTTGATTTTTAATTAGATGGAAAATTGAAAAAAAAAAATATTTTTAGCCCTATCATGGCGACGTCATTGACAAGGCGTTATTTTGGATAAAACAATGCGAGAAAAATAATCATATATTACATACTCGTGTGGGAATAGTGAAATTTCACCTCGTGGCCAAGATTCACGGTCTAGGACTCGGCAAAGCCTCGTCTTAGACTGTAGAGTCTTGTCCACTCGGTGGAATCTCACTATCCCACACTCGTAGTAATGCATAATTCTATTACGATCTTACACGATTGCTAACTCAAACGCACGATTCTTCACGCAAAATAGCCTATTCTTAAAGGAAAAAAAATATTCTCAAAACGAAATACTGCTCAATTCAAAATAAGAGTTAAAAGAATTAAAGATATTATTTCATTGACTTTGAAAAAATGAAAATAGGGATCAATGTTTCGGGAACTGAATACACCTACAGTACCGACCG
>NW_026932400.1:0-5048 GCF_032062105.1 Saccostrea cuccullata | reverse complement strand
GTATATAATTCACAGTTTAATGGCATATTTTATCACTGTACGCCTTTTTCATTACATCTCTTAATTTGGCTTTCAGCAGCTATTTTCTTCTATGCTATTTTTGCATTGTTGAATAAACCCTCTCTGCGTCGATAGTGATTTCACCTCGCAGATTAATTAGCGTTGCTCGCCATCTTATTAGTGTAGGTACCTTTAATTGTGTACATTTTGTCACAGTTCCTCCGCTTGCAACAATGTTCCACTACTAAAGACACGTTTTCCACTACTAAAGACACGTTTTTCCAGAAGTTTAGTACTGTTTTCATTGTTTTGTCATCAGCTCTTCCATATTTCTTTTTTTCTTGCTCCTTGCTTCCAATTTGTTAGCACTCGGAACTATTCGGATGTCTCGCGCACTCGACAGTAACAATGGGTATATTCGATTAAGCGACACGAGTTACACGAGTCACTAGAGCTGTAAATAAAACAAGACATCTTCGTTACGCGAGTATACTCCTCGGTTTACCTGGAGTAACAGGTGAAAGAAATGGCGGGAAGTAAACCGCATTGTAAATGCGAAAACTGTTTCTTTATGAATTTGTCAGTGTTTGTATTAGAAATTTACAACGTCCAGGAAAAAAGTCTGCAATATCATTTTGACATCCCCGCTCTTTCTTTCTTTTTATAAGGTTAATCTCATCAATTTGACTATTGTGTCATCATTGACAGTTTTTATTTTGTTTTGAATAACTTATTAGATTTTTTTTACTCGGGCTAATTGTTGCCTGAACCTCTGCTTGTTTTACAAAATAACTTACGACTAAAACCAAAAAGTTATGTTGATTATAATTTTTTTAAAAAAATTATTGTTTTGGAAATAGAAATATTCTAAATTCTTTTCAAGAAGAAAAAAATCGCAGAATTAAATTTTGGTCTTAGATGTAAGTTCTTTTGTAAAACGGCCTATGGATTATAAGAAAAAATTCTAATAGATGCATATTGATTCACTAAAATTATTTTTGTAGATTTAACAGTCGCAGCATAGATATGTCGTGTTAATTACCCTAGGCAGTTGAATTATCATAATTAATAATCCAGTTTTAGAATAATTACAGGATCAAATGGGAGAACAATTTCAGTTGCATGCATGTATTTATCTTTATGAATATGGAGGTCGCGTCCCTAGAACCAGCTGGTTCGTTGTTTACAATAAATATACACTTAAAAATGCTAAAGTATATAGAAATTATCTATTCAGTCTCTTACCACAAGCGGAATAATTATTGAACAATTTCATGCGTATTTTTTTCCCAAAAAAAAAAATTCTAGTTGAAATATTAAACATTATTTTTTACAGGCTCAAAATGAACATCCACATAAGCCACATAAAACCAGGAAAAACACATTAGCGCACGGTTTCTTTCCAACCAGCGTCACATTTTTTTAAAAGTATATATATGTCTCTCACATCCTATGACTAACACTTTATTAACGGTCAAATATCAAGGAAATAGATATACTTGTATATAATATATGTTGTAAATAATGGTTAAAAGAAGGAATTACAATATTCGTTTAATTTTAAACCTCGTTGTTTTCTTTATTTTTCTGTTCAAATATCGCTAAAAATAACGTTCATCAATAGACTTACTTCCCCTTTACGTGACGTCATTAGAGACACTCCACAAAATCTAGTTACATAAGTATAGTAAAAAGTGCTCTTGATTATCGAAAATTATGGCAAATTTTGGGGAACAGAAATGTTGATATATCAGAGTTATGCGTAGATCTGTCTGTTAAGAATAGGCTCTGTATATTTGAGTCAAGAAAATACGCAATTTGATTATTCTTCTTCGACCGATTCTGTTTCGTCCGAAGCCGGTATGGGTGAGAATGGATATTAAAATAACAGAACTGATAAGGGATCATCGCAGAAGCTAAAAAATGTTCATACATGTAATTTGTATGTAATGCCTTTTATCGAGTGTGCTCAATATTTCCGCAAAAAATATTTAACTGCGGAAAATTGATTTTATGTGTTGTTTCTTATTCATCATAAAGGACCAGGACTTTTACATAGTGAAAAATTATAGAATTTTTTTTTTCACATTGCATAGCCGTTTGAACCGGGCATACGGCGATTTTTTTATGTTAAGTATACTATAATGAACAATGAACGGAACAACAGAAATTACGTCATCGTCGGATATATCCGTGGGAATCCGAAGATGTAGCTATCACAGGTGCTTGGAACCCCCCCCCCCCCCCCTCCTCGGTTGTTCCGTACCCCAGTGGGTTTTTTTTAGTTTCAAATAATATTTTCTATGATATATTCATAAAGTATTACAACCGAAAAATCCAAAATTTAAGGGGAAAGAAGGCTAGTTCAAGCCTTTTATCAATTCATACCCTCTGATACTAAAACAGAACGTTCTGTTTTAGTATCAGAGGGTATAAATTTGCCCAGCCCTAAGCACCTGTGGTAACTAAACATTTGTCTGGAACCTTTTTAATTTATGCGTAACAAGTAATTTTTATTTGCCCCCCCCCCCTCCCTCCCGAAATAACATTTCTTTGTTGTCCCCCTCAACGGATATTAATTGCTTCATACAGGCCTGAAAATCTTTGTCACATAGCGCGTTCATTTTAAAAATATTTTAATATGAATTATTTCACCCTAATTTAGTTTAGAAAAAAGAAAACAAAACTACTTTAAGTATACATTCTGATTTCATATGCTCTTGTGGTAACTGTGTCAAGACGCCAGCACAGAGAAAATAAGTGCTGGAGGAAAACAAAACTGCGGGCAGAAAATTGAGGAACAATCACTTGCGTGCATGAACACTGAGGTTTTACTGTTTGAATAAATATGTAATGGGAACAATTTTGATATAAAAATTTTCTAGAAAAGGGACAACTGGAAGTAAATGAACGCATTCTTGAGTAAGTATTTTCTGAGACAGATATGTATGCACGGATTTAGAGGGGGGAGGATGTTTCCAGGACATACCCCATCTCAACAGAGATTTTTTTAGACACGATAACTTCCTTGTCTATTATACCACACCTTCCGTTTTTTTGTCAGTCAAGCTTTAGAAATTGTTCCTTCACAGTATATGAAAATTGCTAGTATTTTTTTTTACTCCAGCATGTTAGAGGTTTACGCCGAAATACATGTATGTACTTTTGACTTCGCGCCGCGTAATGTTCAGTCATGTATATATATACCGAGTGCATGCTCTAATGTAAAGGGCCAATCTCTAAAACTTGACAAAAACGGAAAATATAAAATATCGAAGTATTGATATGACGGACAAGGAATTCATGTATATTTTGCTTAGTTTTATTTTCAGTAGTGAGGAAGGGGCAAAGTACATGAACCAATTGTCATGTACTTGTGATCTTGTTGAGTACTGTAACAAGAATAAAAAAAAAAATTCCCTTAAAACAGTATTGCGGCTATAAATACCTAAACTGACAAATTGAAAAATGCAATTTAAATTTGAAATAAAACCAAGAAATTCGTGAGATAATTTTATAATTGATTGAAATGTAGACTAAACTGGTTTATGTAAAATGTCGCGTATATTTATAGTGTTTCGTGTTTATTGGTCTCAAAACTATCTCTTTTTAAATTGAATGTCCATATTTCCCTCAATTTTAGGCGCGTAAGAATTTAAATATATACTCATGTCTTGTTCCGATTCATTGGTACAATTAAAAGCCCACATGGCAACATCTCGCAAACAATAATATGCACTTCCTATTTCACGCTGTCTCTGATGACGTCACGCAACAAGGGAGATAAGCGATGAACAATAAATGATCCACTTGTCACACGGGTAAGTTTAAACGACTATTAGTGATGGAAATTGCTGACAAAAAAAATAAATAAACCTCAGAATGTCATTCATATTGCTCCAGAGGCTGAAAATAATGAATAATTTTGAATTTTCACAAAAATATTATACTTGACCTTTAATAAAAAATGTCAGCTATGGTACTTTTCTGACCATTTTTATACCCCATGCAAAATGTTACGGGGAGGGGATACAGGCACGTAGCAACTGGTGGAAACGCTACCCCACACTATTTTCCAAACACAACTCTCTACTTTTAAAAATCTTCATTGAAAGACCACAGATAGCTTCCTCCTCCTTTTTTGTTACAGTAAAGCCAAGCAGGGTGAAGTCGTATTTTATGAATAAAATTTGGTGCTGAAGAAAGTAGGACCTACATCCCCATTCTCCGACTAAATAGGATTTTTGAGTATGGGAAATGTATTTTTTATTGTCAAGTTTTTTCTGGCTCCCCCCCCCCCCCCACCTTCAAAAAAGATGATACGTCACTATCATAATTAATACTAATACATCGTATGTGTGTGAAGACGTTCTTATTCTACTTTTTTTTTATTTTAATAAGAGGAGGTATTGATTTGTTAAATAATATTGCAAGGATAAATATAATATACATGTTGTATCTGTAAAAAATACATTTTGTAATGTTGAACAATTAATTTCTAGCTTTAAGGATTTTTGTTGTTTTTTTTTTTTTTTTAGAAATTATCAATTATTCTTTATTTGATAATTTGAAATTGTTTCTTAATCAATTATTTGTCCTGTTCAAACCAGATATACAGGGAATATATACTGTTTTCCAGACATATTTAAATAAACACTATACAACACGAAATGTTTTATTTAGATCACTAGAGTTCAGTCAGTGAGCATGCCCGTATTTAACACTAATGCGACACGAGTTGTCTTAATCGAATACACTCAATATGATATTGTATATAGGGTAGGGTAAGGCTGTCCGTGAAATATCAAACTGTTCAAACTGAAGTTACTTCTCTGAGATACCTAGATATGACGTTATAAAAGAATATGACGTGAAGTCACTGTGTACTTGAGCTGACATGACGGGAAGGTGTCATAATTTTTACACAGGGCATGTCGATTTTTGGGGGAGGTTGTGGTTTAATTTAAGTGCTCGGATTGTTATGATCGACTCTTCGTCTAGCTTCTGATATAAAGTTTGGGGCTAATATCTTGGCAATCTTCGTCCTG
>NW_026932399.1:0-51436 GCF_032062105.1 Saccostrea cuccullata | reverse complement strand
AATTATTACAAAATGAACAAAATGCAGACAAGTTTCAGTTTAAACACCATTTAAAACCACAAAGAAATAGATAACAAATATTTCCCCAAGGTATTTTCGTACACCTATCTTTTTGTCTCCATCATTTCTGTCATAACACAAGTATACATTGCCGTAGGATCCATCTTCTATTTTCTCCCCCAGTTCAAAATTATAATCATCTCCGCTTGCCATCTATTTATTTTCAGACCAACCAGTCAATTCAAGTTATTATTATGTTCCCCAAACGGAGTTTGGGAACATATTGTTTTTACTCGGTTTCTTATTATTATTAAGTCTTCCGTTCACAACGTGTTTGTATTGTTTCTTTTTATTATTAAGTCTTCTGTTCACAACGGAAGACTTATAGTGTTTGTATTGTTTCTTTTTTATTATTATTATTATTATTATTATTATTATTCCTCCCAAATTTTGTGAGCGCGATTACTCAGAGATGGCTGGATAGATTTTCACAATTTTTCTCATGTAAGTTGGTTGATATATGAAGTTTATACAAAATTCCGTTTCTTGAAAAATTCACTTCCGGTCCGAAGTTATGGCCGATTTTCGAATTTTAAAATGGACTTTTGTCCGGCAGTTTTCTCGGAAACGGTTTGAGATAAAGATATGAAATTTACAGGAATATTAGATCATGATATTCTATTTGTTTTGAAGTTGTTTTCGTGTGTTTCCAGTACTTCCTGTCCGAACCGGAAGTGAATTTGTTTTTGGTCATTTTTTGATTTTTTTGTTTTTAGATATTTTTTCAAGACTTTCTTATGTAAAACAGACATTTTTCTACAAATACTAAATATATAATTTGTTTTTAAATCAGATTCTGCATTTTGTATTTTTCGGTACCGAATTGTTCTCTATTTACGTAGTATGTATAAGGTGGGTAAAGAAAGATAACTCTGACCTGTGAATGAGAATAGAACTTTCGAGATAAAGGCGGAAATAGTATTGATGACGTTAGAGACATATATACGCTCTCCAGATCAACATATGTACACATTCAAAATTCTCTCTTTTGCATGTTACTTAATTCACTACATGCATATTAGTTTAAATTTGGCTGTGTAGTGTTAGTCTGTATATTGAAAGTTTTTGATTTACAAATTTATAAAAAAAAAAAATATCCGTTCTGTGTCAACTAAGCACTTTGAAGAAAATAATATTGTATGCAGTATACATTACAGCGATTTATATACAAATTATTCTACAAAAATACTAAACATATTATTTATTCAATCGGATTCTGCACTTTGGAGATTTAAGGTTCCGTCAATAAATTCATTTTCTATATTTACGTAGTGACAATGAGCAAAGATAGATAACTCTGACTTGTAAGTGGGAATAGAACTTTCGAGATAAAGGCGGAGGTAGTATCCATGACGTCGCAGACGTCTATATCCACTTTTCACATAAAAAAAAATAATTAGACTTTGAGTTTCCATATCCACTTCTGCATGAAAGATTACGTTGGTTACTGCTTTCAGTATATGCATAGTTTAAAGTTGTCAGCGTAGTGTAAATCTGTAATGTCTGTAATATGATTATATTTAAAAAAAAAAATATTCTTAATTCATTCTCTAATTTGAATGCGAAATTATCCCGGAATCCGAGTTTTATTTTCGATTCTAAAATATTATATGTACTCAAAGGGGACAGAAGAAGAAAGTAAGTGTAAGCCTTTAGAAATAAATTGATATCTAAACTAAAAGAAAGAAAATCAATCTTTAGATTGGTTTTAACACGTATATTTTATTGATTAAAAGTCTTATAGTGTAATTGATTATACTTGATCTATACTTTTATATAACCGCGAGAAGTTATTGAAGATGTGAAAAAGCGATTCTAGGATTTTTGTGAAATACTAGTACTCAAAGGGTTAACATTATGTGAAAGTTACGCGTTTCTGTGTGAAATAATGCTACGCTAAAAACATGATACAAAAACACCTGCAAAGGTCTGTTGATATGTTAGATAAAGTATACGAATGAACACAATTTTATGCAATGCTATATAATTATATGTATGAACATGCAACCTTAAGTATTTTCCTTTTAATTCATAAAACATAAAATTACCGAGTATGTAATTCTTTTGAAGCCACCCCCCCCTCTTGATTTTATTCGGAGACATTATTGCAACTATAGGCCTTTGAATTATAAATTCGTTATACAATTAAATCTGGAACATTTGGTTATAATTACCATTAACATGTATACAGAATTAATATTCTATAATAGTAGATTTTTCATTAGGCAAGATACTAAAATTTACATGTCTGAGAGAGAGAGAGAGAGAGAGAGAGAGAGAGAGAGAGAGAGAGAGAGATTCCCTTTTGATCCTGATTATCCTATCCATTTACATAGACAAAAAATCAGTTCTATATCAGTTGTACCCATTCTTTATTAAATATTTTCTGATTTCATAGTCCGCCATAGTCACTCTGTACATATTTTCTGCTTAAGAAGTATAACACTAAGTGCACATGTATTGACCTGTCAATCAAAATCACCGGACGCTGTATGCATTGCAATAAAGTTGTTCGAAATGATTTTTATTAAGTATGATCTTTGAGAAAATCTGATGCAACAAATTTGAAAAATGAAATAAAAACATGGCTAGAGCATCATATATCTGTATTATGGACTTCAGTTGGGACGTGGAGACCGGTCCGTCAGATGAGATCGTTTAAATCGAGGTCCTGTGTGTCAGATGGTACTGACTCAAAAAAATTCCTCACTGCTCAATGGCGATTAGAGCCAAATTATAGGACAACATTTTGCAGTCTCCACCGGCGAGTGGAGGCTTCTCCATGTGAAAAATTCTCGAGAGGGAATTAAACAACATATACTAGTAATCAATTAATCGATTGCTGAATAATTCCTGTAGTTGAATAATTTTTCTGCAGACAAATCTCGATAGTATTACTGTAAAAATCAACGACTTTACGTTTAATGTGGTACTAACTTAGTTCATGACATTTTTATAAACTTCACAATTGTGCCAGAACATAAACACAGTGAAGTTTATGAGAGTACGGTGTTCATTCGTCCGTTCGTTTTGTCTATGATACACATGTACATTCTTATGAGTGCCAAAATGCACAACAAGATTGGTCATGAAAATGAAAACATAAGTACTGAAAGACCTTTTTGCAGTTTTTTTTTTCAGAGTACATATGATATCTATGTTTTTGCAGAGAAAAAAAGCAAATTCTTACCGATTTAGAAGAACGGAAGACTTATTTGTTGCCATGGCAACAAGATTCTAGTTATTCTTATTATTTTTCTTCCTCCCAAATTTTGTGAGCGCGATTACTCAGAGATGGCTAAATAGATTTTCACAATTTTTCTCATGTAAGTAGGTTGATATATGAAGTTTATATAAAAATCCGTTTTTTTGAAAAATTCACTTCCGGTCCGAAGTTATGGTCGATTTTCGAATTTTTAAAATGGATTTTTGTCCGGCAGTTTTCTCAGAAACGGTTTGAGGTAAAGATATGATATTTACAGGAGTATGAGATAATGATATTCTATTTGTTTTGAAGTTGTTTTCGTGTGACTCCAGTACTTCCTGTCCGAACCGGAAGTGAATCTCTTTTTGGTCAATTTTAATTTTTTTTGTTTTTGGATATTTTTCAAAATATTCTCATGTTAAACAGACATTTTTCTACAAATATTAATTATATCATAATTTTTTAAATAAATTTCCGCATTTTGTATATTTTCGGTACCCAAATTTGCTCTATTTACTTAGTATGTATATGGTGGGCAAAGAATGATAACTCTGACCTGTGAATGAGAATAGAACTTTCGAGATAAAAGCGGAAATAGTATTGATGATGTTAGAGATATATACACTCTCCAGATCAACATATTTACACATTCAATATTCTCTCTTTTGCATGTTACTTAATTCATTATATGCCTATAAGTTTAAATTTAGCTGTGTAGTGTTAGTCTGTATATTGAAAGTTTTTGATTTACAAATTTATATCTTAAAAAGAAATCTCCGTTCTGTGTCAACTAACCACTTTGAAGAAAAATAATATTGTATGCAGTATACATTACAGCGTTGTATATACAAATTATTCTACAAAAATACTAAACATATTATTTATTCAATCGGATTCTGCATTTTGGAGATTTAAGGTTCCGTCAATAAATTCATTTTCTCTATTTACGCAGTGACAATGAGCAAAGATGGATAACTCTGACTTGTAAGTGGGAATAGAACTTTCTAGATAAAGGCGGAGGTAGATTCCATGACGTTGCAGACGTCTTTATCCCACGGTGTAGTACCTAAACGGTTGCTATCAGAAAAAATTGCGCGTTCGTTGCTGCTATCTGAAAACTGAGCGGTTGCTAGTGGAAAAAAATGGACGAAATTGTAAGTATTTTTCTTCGCTGGCTCAACAAAATGGTCAATAATTCAATTACTAAAGTTTAGCTGCTTGGTATTTCACCCTTACAGAAGGAACGTTACATACATTTTGAAACTAACATGTATATTTAGAATTTTAATGAATTGAAGGATTGCTGATATATATGACGAAAACTGTCGAAGGTGTTGGACACATTTACATGCACGTAAGAATATATTAAAATTGCGTCAAAAGTTTTAGATATTTGATAAAAATGAATCGACAGTTCGTTGTGTATTTGTAAATATTATTGGTTATTTTATATCATTATCCGCTTTGATGGGTTTCTTACAAGATAGAGCGTTTTTATTAGGAGAATCTTGTGTTACGGCTACTATTAGACAACGGCACCGGTTACTATTTGAATAAGTTTGTTTTCAAATTTCATACAATGTAAATTAAAATCACATCCTCAATTTACAGATTTATGCAATTAATATAGTTCCTTAAGAAAACTATATATACACCTTACATTCTTTCTTAATGATAGACTTGTCGTATATGTTACTTTCCATCATATAATGACAAATTAATCGTATATTTATAAGTATGTTGTAAAGAGAAGGGTTTGTACATATGTATGACATGTACATGTACCCCTGCACACATTGGCTTTGGAACAGGGGGAGGCTAACCCTTCACATTTTTTTTGCAAAGATACAGACATAATATAGGCACTGAAACCTTGGGCTATAATCTTTTTTTATCGGACCAGGTGCACCCCCCCCCCCCCTCACATCTTTCAATTTGCTTCCGACGTCTATGGCATATGCACACACACACACACACCTGTTTAGTGTAAGCCATTAAATCATGTTACCACTCAATTTATTATATTCCAGCTATGTTATTATGTCAGATTTATTAAATTTACGATTTGGAATTTTAAAAAATAATTATCGATACACAAACCACAAGAGATTATTTGTCTCAAATATTTACGCAACCCACCTCTACAAAATCCAAACATAAACCTACAAATTAGCAATCTCTATACTAGTATCTGATTTTAAAAAAAAGATATGAATTGAAAAATGAATAAATCTCACATAAAGTTATAAAGTTTTCCTGTCCAACGTCGATACTTACTCAGGTACAAATGTTAATGAAAATATATAAGTCAATTTACAAGAAATTCGACAGTAAAAAGAAGTGAAAAGCATTAATATAAAAACCACGCTTTCTTTCGTGGCGGGGAGGGGGGGTGGCGGGGAGAGGGGGGGTGATGTTTTGAATATTGTATGTTAGGCGTTCAACGAACCAATGCATCATCGTACTTCGAAAAAGAAATATGGAATTAGAAATATTTGACAAAGCTTATACACTGTACTATAACTTTACTAGATATTATACATGTTTAAGTATACATGTAGGCTACAAAAATCCCCCATAACTCTAGCTTAAGAAAGGATTTAAAGAAATAATTGTAATTGATTGTAAATATATATTATATGCTATTTCAAATTGATTTACGAGTCATTTCGTGAAGCTTTCTTTTTATTTGTGTAGCAATCCTTTTCGAAGATCAGCTCTACTTTGCAAAAATACGATACATTTCAAGTTACAGACGCCCCCCCCCCCCAATCCCCTCCACATTTTGTTCCAATCATAACCTTTACTTTCTAAAATGTTCATTGAAAGGCCTGTTGACTTTATTCCAAGCATAACTTTTACTATATTGAAAATTTTCATTGAAGCCCCCCCCCCCCTCTTTTTTTATTGCAGCATAGTCAATCAGGGGTAGGTGGTTGCGCGTGAGAAAAAATGTTACTGATGTTTGACAATTTTCCTTTTTTCCATGTCAGCCTTTTTAAAAATAGATTTGAATTTTTCTACCCCCCCCTTTTCAAAATCGAAGTTACACCCCTGAGTTAAGATGGTAAAAGTCAACTGCATACTGTATATATAGTCATCTTATTTCACAGGCAATTAGGTATATTAAAAATGTAGATTTTAGACATCTGCTGCCATAAGTTTGTTTCACATATCTGTTAATGAGGAAAATTTTCAAATAGCAGCTGGTGCGATGTTTCAGTTATTAACCGGTGCAATATTTGCTAAGACTCTGATAGCAACCGTAACTTTAAAAAATCGTGTTTTATCAAAAAATCTCTTTTAAAATTCACTTTTCAATTTTTTAAAATTATTTCTAAGTTTTATTATAGATTGGCGCATTTTAAATACCAAAATACCCACAATCTGAATAACAGATGATTTAAAAAAGCATGAAAACTGGGTATTTATTGACTTGAGATTTTGTACAGGCTTCGGAAATTTTACTAATTCTAAATTATTAGAGGGCTATTCTGCAAATTACACATGACAACATCTATAGAAATATCTTACTTGTTCCGTGCACCCGGACTTTTCAGAGACTATCTTGATTTGGGGTCTTAATTTCACTGTTTTACAACTTGTTCTGAGAGTTTTCAACATATTTATTTCTGCTAGCAGCCGTACTGAACGCGGTTTTGTTCCGATAGCAGCCGTTTAGATACTACACCGTGTATCCACATTTTTCACATAAAAAAATATTTGGACTTTGAGTTTCCATATCCACTTCCGCATGAAATATTACGTTGGTTACTGCTTGCAGTATATGCAATTCTAAAATATTACATGTACTAAAAAGGGAACTGAGCGATAACAGAGTAATACAATACTGTTGTAAAGCCTTTAGAAATAAATTGATATCTGCCACTTAAAAGAAAGAAAATCAATCTATAGATAAGATTTGGTTATAACATGTATATTTCATTGATAAAAAGTCTAATAGTGTTATTTATTATACATGATCTATACTTTTATATAACCCGAGAAGTTATTAAAGATGAGAAAAAGCGATTCTTGGATTTTTGTGAAATACTAGTACTCAAAGGGTTGACATTTTGTTAAAGTTACGCGTTTCTGTGTGAAATAATGCTACGCTAAAAGCATGATACAAAAACATATGCAAAGGTCTGTTGATATGTTAGATGAATTTATACGAATGAACACAATTTTATGCAATGCTATATAATTATATGTATGTACATGCAACCTTACGTATTTTCCTTTTAATTCATAAAACATAAAATTACCGAGTATGTAATTCTTTTGAAGCCCCCCCCCCCCTCTTGATTTTATTTGGAGACATTACTGCAACTATAGGCCTTTGAATTATAAATTCGTTATACAATTAAATCTGGAACATTTGGTTATAATTACCATTAACATGTATAAAAAATTTCATATTCTATAATAGTATATTTTTCATTACGCAAGATACTGAAATTTACATGTCAGAGAGAGAGAGAGAGAGAGAGAGAGAGAGAGAGAGAGAGAGAGAGAGAGAGAGAGAGAAAAAAATCAGTTCTATATAGTTTTACCCATTCTTTATAAAATATTTTTTTGATTTCATAGTCCATCACAGTCACTCTCTTTATATTTTTCTGCTTAAGAACTTAGAAGTATCACAAGAAGTGCACCTGTCAGTCAAAATCACCGGACGCTGTATGCATTGCTATAAAGTTATTCGAAATGATCTTTATTAAGTATGATCTTTAATTAAATCTGATGCAACAAATTTGTGAAATGAAAAATAAAATAAAAACATGGCTAGAGCACCATTTATCTGTATTATGGACTTCAATTGTGGGACGTGGAGACCGGTCCTTCAGATGAGATCGTTTAAATTGAGGTCCCGTGTGTCAGACGGTACTGGCTCAAAAAGATTCATCACTGCTCAATGGCGATAAGACAACATTTTGCAGTCTTCACCGGCGAGTGGAGGCTTCTCCATGTGAAAAATTCTCGAGAGGGACGTACGTTAAACAATATATAATCAATTAATCGATTGCTGAATAATTCCTGTCATTGAATAATATTTCCTCTGGCAAATCTCGATATTATTACTTTAAATAAAAATCAACGACTTTACGTTTAATGTGGTACTAACTGTGAAAAACACCATTCATGACAATGGGATCTATAGTGCCAAAACCATTCATGAATTTTGCCTTTTTGTAGTTTTTTTTTTCCATCACATATTGTACATTACAACACAGTGAAGTTTTTGAAAGCACGGTGTTCGTCCGTCCGTTGGTTTATCTATGATACACGTGTAGCTCTTATGAGTGCCAAAATGCATATTTATGGCGATATCAAGATTGATCATGAAAATCAAAGTACCTTAAGTACTGAAAGTCCTTTATGTAGTTTTTTTTCTTTCAGACTACATATGATATCTATGTTTTTTGCACAGAAAAAAGCAAATTCTTACAGATTTAGAAGAACGGAAGACTTATTTGTTGCCATGGCAACAAGATTCTAGTTATTATTAAGTTCCCCAACTAAGTTGGGGAACCTATTGTTTTTCGTCTGTTTTTTATTATTATTATTATTATTATTCTTTTTTTCATAGTTAGAGCGATATCTCAGCTGTGCGTGGATGGAAATTTAAAAAATTTTCACTATGATTATTATTATTATTTTTCCAGACGTGTTTTTATTTTTTTGCGAGACGACTTTTGTTCGCGATTTTTGGACGGATTTCTTTGAAATTTTAAAAGGCATTTTGTATCATGATTCTAAACGGCTAAAGATTTGAAAGTGAAACTCACTGAGGTGATAGAACATCGAACTGCATTATGGGCAACGAATTTTTCGTCGTCTGCACTTCCGGTCGCAAACGAAAGTGAATTCAAAAAGTCTCATTTTTCAATTTTTTCATTTTTCAATATTTTTCTTTTTGATTTACAGGGTTTATAGTGTGTCTTATGACTTTCTAAATATGTATTCAGAATCTTGATGCGTGCATTTATTGAAAAGATATGAAAAAACCAAACTTTGTCCCACTGTCGGGGGTTCGTTGGGCGTTCCAAATTTTTTCTTTGTTTCTATCATTTTTCAATTGTAAATGACTTTTCTCACTTTTTATAACATGTATGAAATATTTTGCCGATTTTTGAAAGCTATATTTAAAGATATTTTGAGGTTTATCTGTAATAATCATGATATATGTTGAGAGACTGCTGTAAATGAACGTAAAGGGAAAAATACATTCTGAAACCTATTTCATGGGATGACGCAGCATAGATATCTAACGAAAAGTCGGTCGGAAGACCGCTTGTTGCTTTAGCAACAAGAACGCATCTAGTTATTATGTTCCCCAAACGGAGTTTGGGAACATATTGTTTTTACTCTGTTTCTTATTATTATTATTTTTCTTCTCGGGAAAATTTTGTCCGCGAATGATCTTGTAAAGTACACATCCGATTAAGGGGAAACCTTTTTAGGCTAAGTAGGCATGTTATGTAGATTTGCGGAACGATGGTCATTTTGCGCGCACGTGCTTGCAAGAGCGCGCACGTGCAACACGTGAAATGACCAATATACTTGAAATTGCCGTAACTTTTATATTTTTCGATGTAATGCTTTGATATTTAGAATATGTAGACATATTATAGATGTAAATAAGATGACATTGTCAACATGCCATTTTGCGTGCACGTGCTTGCAAGAGCGCGCACGTGCAAAACGTGAAATGACCAATATAATGGATATTGCCGAAACTTTTCTATTTTTTGATGAAATCTTTTTAAATTTATAATGTAAGGATATATTAGTAGCGTAGACAAGATGACATGGTCAAAATAGCAAGACCTCACGTGCATGCACGTGCGCTTCGCTCTGATTGGCTGAAACTAAAGTCTCTATATCTTTCTTGTTTTTCGACGAAATCCTATGAAATTTTGAACATAGCCATGCATTAAGATATCCTACAACATGATATATAGCAATTATCATGAAAACACGTGCATGCACGTGTGCTGCAATCTGATTGGCTTAAACTATAAATAGCTATAACTCCCTTGGTTTTCAACCAAACAGGATTTGAGACATAGATAGATATAATGAATTTCTAAAAGAAGGTATGGTCACTATGCACATGCATACACGTTCGTGTACATGCACTGTAATCTGATTGGCTGAAACTTTAAACATAACTCCTTTAATTTTCAACCAAACAGCTATAATTCCCTTGGTTCCCAACCAAACGGGGTGGGATTTAGAACATAGATAGATGTAATGGACTTCTATAAGAAGGTGTGATCACCATGCTCATGTACGCACGTGCGTGCACGTGAAATGAGTAAAATCAAAAATACACTGGAATGAGCGTATTTTTTAATACTTTTGGATTAAATACTTTAATATTTAGTATATAAAAAATATATAGATTGTGTAGACAAGATGATATGGTCATTACGCACATGCATTCACAAGCGCACGCGTGCAATGCTAAAATTTGAATGAACTTGGCGTTGTTAAAGTCTCAAATGCATAGATTTTGTCCCATTTAATGAAGCTTACAGGGAATATGGCACCAAAAGGGAGTTGGGGAGCGTTTGGGGAACATCTGTAACGGTCCCCGTTACAATTAGCACTAGTTATTATTATTATTCTTTTTTCTTCTTATTTCTTCTCCGGTACTTTTTTTGTCCGCGAGTGTTCTCAGAAACTGTTCACCCAACTGAGCTAAAACCTTTTTAGGGTTAATAGGTGTGTAGTGTAGGTGTGCAACACGAAGGTTATTTTGCGCGCATACGCATGCACGTGCGCGCACGTGAAATGAGTGAAATGAGTGATATACTTTATATAGCCATAACTTTAATATTTTTTGATGAAATATTTTAAAACTCATTTAATAAGGATATATTAATAGTGTAGATAATGTGACACTGTCAAATTAGCACGAACTCACGCGCATGCACGTGCGCTTCGCTCTGATTGGCTGAAACAAAAATCTCAATATCTTTTCTGTTTCTTGACGAAATGCTATGAAATTTAAAATATAGGTATACTTGAGGATG
The DNA here is from genome assembly GCF_032062105.1 of Saccostrea cuccullata. Classification (NCBI taxonomy): domain Eukaryota; kingdom Metazoa; phylum Mollusca; class Bivalvia; order Ostreida; family Ostreidae; genus Saccostrea; species Saccostrea cuccullata. The sequence goes on along the minus strand of NW_026932399.1, from coordinate 40,129 downwards.
TACTACAATATGATATATAACAATTGTCATGTAAACACGCGCATGCACGTGCGCTGCAATCTGATTGGCTTAAACTTTAAATGGCTATAACTCCCTTGTTTTTCAACGAAACAGTATGGGATTTAGAACATAGACAAACATAATGGACTCCCACCGGAGGTATGGTCGTCATAGACATGCATGCACGTGCATGCACGTGTGCTTTGCTTTGATTCGCTGAAACAAAAATCGCAATATCTTTTTTTTAATTTTTGACGAAATGCTTTAAAATTTTAAACATAATCATGCATTAGGATGTCCTACAATATGATATATAACAGTTGTCATGAAAACATGCGCATACACGTGCGCTGCAATCTGATTGGCTTAAACTTAAAATGGCTATAACTTCCTCGTTTTTCAACCAAACAGGATGGGATTTAGAACATAGACAAACATAACAGATTCCTACAAGAAGATACAGTCGACATGCACATGCATGCACGTGCGTGCACATGAAATGAGTAAAATTACAAATACACTAGATTAAAACGTATTTTTTAATACTTTTGGATAAAACGCTGTAATTTCTAGTATATAAATAGTGTAGACAAGATGATATGGTCATTATGCACATGCATTCAAATTCGCATGCGTGCAATGTATAAATTTGAATATACTGAATATACTTCTGGGAATACATTGTTATAGTCTAAAAGGCATAGAGTTCGTCTTATTTAATGAAGCTTACAGGGAATAAGGCACCAAAAGGGAGTTGGGGAGCGTTTGGGGAACATCTGTAACGGTTCCCGTTACAATTAGCCCTAGTTTGCTTTCCATTTGTGTACGTTTCCAAGGACCTTCTGAATTGTCCTTCCTGCATCTAAAAATACAATAATGAAAAAACGTTGAATCTTGAACCCGATAAGAAAATAATGTCTATCATATCTGCTTGCATGATATCATGGTATTGCATGATTTTGTAATATAATATGAAATAGAGTGTTTAAAGTTTATTTTAATGCCCCCTTTATCGGAGATTTGGGGGTATATAGTGTTTTCCCTGTCCGTCTGTTCGTTTGTTTTTTTTGTCAGCAAATACTTTATTTACCATTTCCCATAACTTTAGATTAGCTGAGGCTAAGGATTTCATATTTCACAAATGTATTACCTGTGACAAGATTTTTCTTCAACAGGTACCATCAAATTTGACCATTTGACCTTGGAGTTTGATCCAGTTTTGAAATTTTTTCAATCTTGCCTTTTGAATGTTAGTGCTAGAGCTTTCATACTTAACACATGTAATCCTTGTGTCAGGAACTTCCATTTGAAACCAATAACGTTGACCCTTTGACCTTGGGCTGAGTATGAACTACTTTTAAAAAAACTTTATTCTTGGTCATAACTTTTGAATGGTTAGGGCTAGGGTTTCATACATCAAATATGCAATTGCACAAGTTCTTTCAGTGGATACCAACAACTTTGCCTGTTTGACTTTACCTTGGAGTAAGACCTATTTCAAAAAAAACCCTTCAACTTAATATCCCATAAATTTTAACGGTTAAGGCCAGGGCTTTCATACTTCACTTATGTAATTATTGTCAAAAAACCTTCATTTCGATACTAACACTTGACTTTTTGACCTTGAACTATGAGTTTGACCTACTTTTAAATAATTTAACCTCCTTGTCAATAACTTTTGAATGGATTGGGCTAGGGATCTCAAACTTCACACATGGCATCTTCATATTCCTTTCATATTCATTTAAGATTCGGATTCGTTTAACAAACAGAGGCATCTCTACCCCAAAAGATTATATTGAGCGATAACCACAATTTGTTAAATGAAGATTTAAGAAATGGAGATAAAAACAGTATTCAATCTCAAAAAAAAAAATAAAATAAATTTTGTCTCCCTTATAGAGAGTCAATGACTATCTGGTGAAAATAAGGTGTCCTGAAAATATGATGATCTACAGTTTTTAATAGCGTCTGCTGAATTAAAAAAAATGATTTTCTCGCAAATTTATATTGAAAGGAAAAGTGCATATATAAGAATGGTTTATATTCCTAAAAATAACAAAAATTGTGTATTCCTTTTCCTACAAATATCTCTGAAAGGCAAATAAGAAATAATTTTTACTTCGCAAAAATTTAGAACACAAGCTTGCCTATCTGATATTTTTAAAACAAGAATTATGTTATATTTCATATTTGTGGCATTTCTGGGTTTTTTTTCACTTTTATTCAATGCCTGAATGGCATGATATAACGAGATTTAAAACATAGATGTGATCTTTAAAAAAGAATATTTGTGTAAACTTTATATTTTTATTAAGATTTTATCTTGCTTGATGTATCATATTTCGCTTTACCGTGGGTAATGTCGGATACAATGCTATTTAAAAACCCCATTATGCCCTGATGAGTAAGCAATTTTACTACGTTTTGTTAACAATGATTAAATATCTTACCTTTTGCCATTTATTTAATGAAGCGAACATGTTAATGTTTGATCCTTAGTATATTTAGACATGAGTGTGTACAGAGCAGTTGTACTGACAACTTTACTTTATGCTTGTGAGACCTGGACGTGTACCAGAGACACACCAGGAAACTAAACCATTTCCATACATTTTGTCTCCGGAAAATATTGGGAATTAAATGGCAAGACAAGATCCCGGACACAGAGGTTCTAAACCAGGCAAATATATACAGCATCGATACCATGCTACGCTCAAGTCAACTCCGATGGGCTGGACATGTTCGTAGAATGGACGACTCGCGCATCCCGAAGCAGCTTCTATACAGTGAGTTAGTAAATGGTACACGTTCCAGGGGTGGTCAGAAAAAACGATACAAAGATTCCCTTAAAGTGTCCATGAAGCTGTTCCATATAGAACCTACAAAATGGGAAAACCTAGCGCTTGATCGCAGCGTCTGGCGCTCAAACGTGATGATGGGGGCAAACCAGTACCAAAAAGAGATGAAGCACCTGGCTGAGCAAAAACGCACAAAGCGAAAGGAGAGAGCAGCCTCTGTCGACACTCAACTAGGACCTTCATGCCCAGTTTGTGAAAGGACGTTCCATGCAAGGATTGGACTTAACAGCCATCTTCGCATTCACGAAAAACCTAACAGACGAGATGTTATTATGGTCATCTTCGACAACGAAGGACGAACTATCAATTTAGACATGATTCCTACTTATACTATTTATTACTTCCATTTCTAAGTAATGTGTCCTTATTCGCAGACATGTTTGATTTTATTTTATTATTTTATTTTTAGATCCAACAACAATTGTACTCTTCATGGCTTACTTTAATCGTCTGCGCTAGCACCAGGGCTATAGTTGCGGAATGAAGAGTTGATTCTTATGTCATGGATTCTAGTTCCACTGATGGACGTGTAGACTGGTTCTTCGCATGAGACAATATATACCTAGGACCTGTGTCGCTGTAGATATTAGTGCAATTTAAAATACCCTCGCTACTCAATGGCTCCGAGTGCCAAGAATACTGTAGATTTCTTATTTAATGTAAATACTTTCGATCATGAAATATATAAAATATATGCCGACCGGTCACAGCCTCGGTGTGCTCCTTGTCATGATTTGGAAATAACGCAAAAATCTTTTGTCAATGCAGTGTGAAACTAATGGCCTAACTGTAAGTTTGAACAACGTCAGTAAGCATTTGACTCGATAAATTGTATTTACTGACAAGGTTATTGTATTGACTGTAGAACGTACGAAATGATGACTCAAAATAAGACTGCTGATATTCTTGATTTATCACCCATACGAAAATGTGTAGTTGACCGTCAACTAGCCGTCAACTAAACGTCAACTAGTCGTCAACTGTTAATGCGAAAACAGTTGACCACTCGGAGTTGAATGCTTTTCTGAAAAGCGATCAAATGATTAGCATAAAACGGCCAGTTAGCCATTAGTTGAATGCTCATACTTTGAAATTTCATGCAGAACAAGAGTTGAAAACTAGTTGAACACTCCGACTTGTTAGAAATTTCTCTCACGCTCAATTTATGTTGGGTTCAAAATTACATTATCATAGATCGGGTTTGTTATACCATAATTACAACAACTAAGATTTGAATCAGTACATGTGTGTTTTCTGTAGAAGATGGGAATTTTGATTTGAAACATTATTTTTGTCTTCGTGATGATTCAGCGTGTGAAATATCTCATGTACTATTGTAAGTATATAAGATTTAAAGATTTGTTATTTTTAAACAGATCATAATAGAAATGCAAAAAAATGTAGCCAGTATAGGATTTTTGTGTACTTTTTTAAATTTTGAAAGAATTCTGAAAACCTGTTATGCATCAAGTGTCTTGTTGTGTTTTTTGTTGTGTTGTAAAAATATACAATTGCTTTAGACTTATTCTATATATAACCTTTTCTGCCCATAAAATGAAGAAGGACTGTAACAACTTATGAGAGTGTGCCAGCTCAATTCATTTATAATGCATATAGATTTACAAGTACATTTATGTCAATTTAGAAACTGTATTGGTTTGACTTTTCGTATTTTCAAGAACACTGCTTGTCTTAGATTTCAAATCTCCCTCCATTTTTTTTCAAATATTTATACTGAAAGCAACCTACGTGCACTGACTAATGGAGTATTCAACTAGTGGTCAACTGCAAAGGAAATAGTGGAGTATTCAACTAGCGGTCAACTGCAAAGGAAATAGAGGAGTAATCAACTAGCGGTCAACTGCAAAGGAAATAGAGGAGTATTCAACTAGCGGTCAACTGTAAAGGAAATAGTGGAGTATTCAACTAGCGGTCAACTGCAAAGAATATATAGGAGCATTCAACAGTGGTCCACTCTATGCAAATGAGTTGATCGCTCCCTCATTTGCATGGCAAAAATTCAACTAATGGTCAATTGACGGTCAGTTGACCGTCAACTAGTAGTCAACTGAATACTCCGATTGAATTCTAATAGTATTTTTTCATATGGGCAACTTCTTTTGCAGTAATTTCGTTCGTCTTAGAAATTGCTCATACGTTGAGCAAGCTCTTGCAAAAGGAATCAACTGAGAGATGTAAACCCCGTATGTAGGTGATGAAGGTATTAATCTTGCTGCATGATTGGGGGAAGTTGACGATAGAAAAGCTGAAGTCATCAAGTTTGTCATAGCGTTTAGTTGGTAGATTACCATAAACACAGCTCAAAATTAAATTGAAAAAGTCAAGCATTCGCTATAGGTTCGATAGTTTCGCGACGATTGAAATACCTAACTGTTTAGTGAACTGTCAGATTCAATTGCTCACAGGTGGTGATAGGATAATACAGTTGTTATAACATTAGAGACTTTGGACTTTAGAAGCGATGTAATTACAATTTTTCTTATTAATTGAAGTTTAATATTGAAATTGTTTCGGGCTTCATTTGTTCATGTTTATGCTCACAAACACTATAAATTAGTGTAAATATGAATTAATTATATAATTTTGTGTCTAGAGTTTGCATATGTATGTATTGTAAGCTTTATTCACGTTAAATTCTAGTGCTTATTGAAAATACAATAAAAAGCATGTTATAAATCTTTCAACTTGTCTCACTCTGTTATCTTTTGCATACACGATTGTAGTTTTAACAAGGATACTTAGCTTTATACATTAATATGCACTACTAGTATTATACATCATTCTGTTTTTTAAAAGAATTATATGATTTATATATTAGAGTCCAATACCAGTATTTGCTTTGTTTGCAATGAAATCGAAGAACAAAATGGGCTGTATGAAGTAGGAATTCCAAATAGCCCAGGGGAGTCGATGAACAGAGGGAAAAAAAGAAAAAGCGGGAAGCATAACAAAATGACAGAGATAAAAAAAAAAACGAGGCCAGGAGTGAGATTTAATATTTTTATTATAAATTTCCCCCATTATCTATATTATATTATTTTTATATTCAAATAGAAATAAAAAGTACCTGTTTGATTGAAAGTTGAAGAACAAGGAGCTTACTACGGAAGCCCAGAAGGCTCATTCGAGATTCGAGTTTCGAAATACGAGTTTCGAGTTTCAAGATCCAATTAACCAACCAAAAGCGGGTTCAACATTTGATTACTCCCCTTTATTATGATTTTACTATCAAGAAATCGTTTAATATATTGATAACAAATGAGTCATGTGATTAAATTACAATGAAAAAAAGACTTTTAAGTATATATTAGAAGGAAATTTAAATAATCATTGGATTTTCGATCAGCAGTATATACTTCAATTTATATAATGGTTTCTTGAATATAACAGTAGAAGTCTCAGTACATACTCAATAATGTCACGGTTAGACTACAGATTTTAATATGTTATATATGTCAACAAGTTTTATGTCACTGTTACATTAAGATTTTTATTTCATGTTTTGTTTTTAATTAATTCCAATGAAATGCATCATTATCTTGGCGGCGGAGTAATGGTAAGATTTTGTATAGCTTTCTCTGTAACATTGCCAGCAGGCAGTACTCGTTATATACCTCAGCTGTGGTCAATTAGTTCACGGAATAAAAGATGCTGAATAATAAATGTGATCAATTAGTATACGGTTATCTAGTGCATCTTATAGCCCGCTTTGGTTTAAATAACAACCCTCACCCCCCCCCCCCTCTCAACCCTACCCTGGGAACTTACCTCTGCCGGTCATAGAAAGCCCTCCGGTAAGATTTCATCGGCAGTAGGCCGGGGGCCCTAGGGTCTGTCACTACATGGATTTACCTGTACGATTTAAGTCACCCACGACTCCGTACTAAAGTAAGGCGTGGAGGGACGGGGTCCTCATTCAGAGCGGGGTAAATGTAGGCCTCCCACGCTGTCAGCTGAGGTCGGGGTAATCTGTCTCCTGAGAGCGACCTTTCTGGCTCCTAACGTGAGTCCTGTGTTCGCTTCATTAGAGTTTTCTTATTCCGTGTAATGGTTTGAGTTTTCTTATTTCGTGTAATGGAATCAACATGTGAACGGACAGCGAGCCAGGCAGACTCTGTATATACACTGGGAATCTATACCATGACAAAATGAGAGGCGGATGGTAAGTTAAGGAGCGGACGTCTCTTGCATTGAGAAGGAAGGAGTGGATCAACCATGGCTTGCAGAAAAACGGGGCGGTTGATATCGGAATGTTTAAATATTTTTGAGAAATAATGTCTTTCATCGTCATTTCAAAATCTCTGCAACAATTTCCAGTTTTAAAATGAATGATATTACGGGGTATAGGTAATGGATACATGCCGAATTATGTTCTATATGTAAAATTATCAGACTGTTTGAGTCCCGTTAGGGCCGATAACTGTCTGATAATTTTACATATAGAATAGTATGAGGCATATATCTTACTTAAAACATTACCATTTAAACAGGTCGAGACCACAACCTTATATGGAAGGCAATTTTCAACACATGACGTTGTCTTCGTCACGGCCGTTTTCCAATCTTTGAAAGAGTCCCAAAGCATTACAGTCTACCACGTGTTTACGATTCAATGGCTACACGTGGTCTTTGTCGGTTTACTGCACAAAATTTAACTCGTCACCGGAAATACTGTAGAGCTTCTTTATAACTTTATTAGACCGAAATTGAAAGATTATATTCTAAAGACACTGCTAAATGCTCACATTTAATATTGGAGTTGTTTTAGATGATTAACAGTAGCTTCGAATACCGTACAAACGCTTTGACTTTTGCTTATGCATAAAACACTTTCTGATATTATAGAGACTATAAATAATAATTGCGCACTTTCTCCTGCTGTCTAAAAACAAGGACATATATACTACCTGGGAAAGCTATGTACAAGTATATCACGTGAAAAAACTCAATGTTTTATCGATACGATAGCACTTATACGTCTCTTTTAATAATGGTATACTAGGCCGCTGTATTATAAGTTTATATAAGGCTTCATAAAGCAAATTTTGTAATTGTGAGCATAAAAATGAAAGATTATATATCATTTTAAATATTTCTTTCACAAATTTAAAAAAAGAATTGAAAAGTTGCCTTTATTTTCAACACAGCTAGGTACTTATAGTAGCCCACAATGCATTGCGGCTCATTCAGCAGTAGGTAAAGTAAACATATTAGCTAATGTACATTCTGACGTCAGAAAATCTAGTGGTCTCGACCTGTTAAATGTCCAAAAATATATATAGGAGGAGTCCGATAATAAACAATGGGAGTTTAGGCATTAATTGTTTTTTACCCGTCTTATAAGTAGACAAAAGAAAAGATACAGTAAAAAAAGTGGGTGAACTGTTGTTTCATTTCATTCATTCAATGGCAGTCGTTTAGATAAGCAGGACAGGGGTCCGGTGGGGAAGGATTTCCTTTTTTATTTTGGAACATTTTCATTTATTTTGTGCATAAATTAACCTTGATACAGATTTTTTTTTAGTGATATAACTACCGTCGCCATGGAAAGTAAAAATGTGAATTTTCATCCTGAGTTTTAGCTTATATAATGGAAATTCTCAGGTTTTACAAGTGCAGCCATTTGGAAACAATCCTTATAAAATAAATAGATTTGCCGAATATTTCTCAGAAATGGATCTAAATTCGATTATTCAAAGCGCTGTATCGAAAACACTTAAAAGATGCGAATTATAAATTTTGAGGATGGTTTAAACTCGATTTTTCATGGATTTGCTAGTTTGTAGCAACTTAATTTCCTAGCGATTTCTTTCCCTGATTTTTTTCCCTAATTTTTTGGGGGGGTTTGTGGAAATATTTAACTTATTCCACTCTTCCTTTTGTTTTTAAATACCGTCCGATTTTGTTATCATTGCCGTCCGATAGTACATTATCAGACTGGTAATTATTATCATCGGACGGCTACAGGTAAATTTTTAGACTGCAAGAACAAAGGCATGACGTCACAGCAATGTTTTAAATGTAAATACATATGACGAATTTCAAGAAAAATTCGAATAAATTGTTTTAAAATTAAGATTAAATCATAGTTATCAACAGGGTAAGGTAGTGATCATGAAGAGCAGATCTCTTAAGAAGCTTGGATATCTGCTTATAATCTTAAGAAATCTTACAAATCAATTTTGAGATGTAATTAATTTTGACAAGCAATCTTAACAATTTAAATTTCTAATATATTTTATTCCCAATTGTTCTAAATTAAGATGAAACCCTTTATACGTATTTTCAAATTAAGGTTATTTCAAAACAATACTTGAGTATTTCTTTATGTTAATAATGTAAGGTTGTGCATATAATGTTATAGCTACAATAAGATTCTTTGTTTATAACTTTTACAGCAAAGGAACTGTGGTATATTTATGCCATGAACTTAACTTTTTGTCAATAAAGCATATATCATGTCAAGTCACGATAACTATCAGGATTGTCGCCAATGCGACCATAAGGAACTAAACTAAAAATTAGGGCAACAAATCTGGTACTTTTAAATGATTGTATAAAACCCAAGATGTGTGCGTGAAACACTATGCTCCCGGCGGCAATTCTTTTTTTTTAAAAAAAGCTATTTTTAGCACATAGATCACAGACAAAGTCACATGGTCATTAGCCTTGATGTCATTTTAAAGAATTTGATGAGTATACGTACAAAATATGGTCTTTATCTATTACGGTTTAAAAGTAATAGTGAAGGTTCAAAAAGTTATTTTTACATATAGGTTACAGTCAACATCAGTTGAGTACGCATACCAAACAAGAAGACTCTATTTTGGGAAGGATAAAATTGCAGACAAAAAAGCTATATTTAGCATATAGGTCACAGTTCATATCACAAAGTCATTGACATCGATGTCATTTAAAAGAGCTTAATAAGTGGAGTATGAATGCTACATGTAAATATGAAGTGTCTATCTTTCATGGTTCAGAAGTTATGGGGAAGGTTAAATTAAGCAGAGAATCAGACAAACAAACATAATTACAGAGAGGACAAAAACAATATACGACTTAGATCCGGGCGCATAAAAAGCAATACGAATAGTTTTATTGGGCTCCTCACTATGTATGTAACTATTTTTAAATTAATGCGGCATATTCTCAAGAAGTAGATTTTTTGTAACTATAGATCTAACAGCACGAAGTCTATAAACTAAGAGAGATAACTCCTTCAAATTCCATGCCTAAATCAAAGAACTGAATGTACGGAATCTTTTTTTCCGTAAAATGTTTCAACGTGGATATGCAAAAGCTTAAATCGATCAGAAATCCTACTGATAATCATTTCAAAGACAAAAGTGAGCATTACGAAAAGTGTATTTTGTACCTCATTTGACATATATATATATATATATATATATATATATATATATATATATATATATATATATATATATATATATATATATATATATATATATATATATATATATATATATACTAGTAAAAGCTGAACTAATTATTTCTTTGTGCAAATAATAATAAAATAAACTTTGCCATATAAATTTGTATTAAATAAACCCTCTCGAATATCATACATCTTTAAAATTCAAGAAGACAACAATAACCACTGATACAGCTTGCATTTAATACAATCATAACATGAGAGACTCATGCTATAATAGTCGTGGGTAATGTAATGGTTAAGCAGCATGTGTGTAAAACGCAATGAAGTCCTCGGATAGTGGTGGAACTACCGCACGTCCCTTGATATGAGCTAGTAAAAGGGTGTATAATGCAAAGCTTTAGGGATGTCAGGCATATAGAGGTTAGTTGAAGAGGTTTTTCATTTCTGCATGAACATCGAAGCTAAGTTTAGCACTTTGAAAGAGTAAATCTGAACTTAAATTTTCATAGGGTCCAAAAATACTGAGCTTAATTTTATCTGCTTATTACAAGTATACTTTTACAAAAAAAATTATATTTGTAACAAGTCCTATTCTCTTCATCATTATTTATAAGACTTGAAAATGTGGGATCTTATTAATTAAATAAAATGTGCATAATCTATTGTGATGCAGACGAAATTCGGAGACAATTTTTTTTCAATCAAACAATGTTATTCAGAGAATTATTTTTTTTACGTTTTGTAACACCATTCTGCAAGTATTATTTTTGTAATAAAGTTAATATAATATTCCAAAAAGCTAAAGGTCGTGCAATAAGGAAATATCATTCACCATTCACGGTAGCTCAGTCAGTAAAGCGGGCGAGTTTGAATCTTGGGTGCGACTAACTTAAGTCGATAAGAAATGGGTAGCAGCTGTTCCATCGCCATGTGCTTGGCACTTTAAAGTGAAAGTTACGCATCCTTGGTTTGAGATTTGAGACTTAAAAAACATAGGCCCCGTGATACGGCAGGCGTAGGCACGATAGAGATCCCTCACTACTCAATGGCTCTGGGTGCCGAGTAAAGGTCAAAATTTGAAGTCCTTCACCGGTATATGGTGACGTCTCCATATGAGTGAAAAATTCTGAAATGGGACGTAAAACAACATTCAATCAATGAAAGTTCATTCCTTGCAACATATCTCAAGAACTTTTTAAATTGACCTCACATAATTTTAATTTCAAACATTAAAAAACTCTGTGTAAAAAAGTAGTATTATGGTTTAAAATGTTTAATTCATAATAAAAAGTAAAACAAGATATTGTTCATATTATCCATATCAAGGAAACATATTTAAATTTGAAATATAATGAAAACATTTTAAATTCCAATAATTTGATTAAAATCAAAGACTAGTAAACTAATTGTTCTCGAAAGAGTAGAGGTTTTCCACATTTATAAACTTGATTTATTAAAAATGTCAAAAGTTTCCGACGAAAGTAAAAGGGCTATTGAACAATTACAGGACAGACCCACAGTTTTAATTCAAATTCAATTTCTTGGAAAAGTCTTTTTTTTTAAATGAATTTTATAATCTAAATATTTAATAATAATCATAAAAATAGTAATTGAAATTATAATAGCAAAATTTGGTACTCGTTAGCTGCACCCGCACTGACAAGGTTGTACACCCACTAGTGCCAATAGCTCTTTATATTTTTGTAGTTAATTCAAGAGGCCAAATGATATATGAAAAAAAGGAAACCACAAATTACTTAAAGTAAGGGCCTACTCGTGGTAAACCGGAAGCCGGAATTAGCCATTTTCGGTTTCAATATTATGGTTCATATAACATTAGCAAGAACGTAAACAATGTCTACAGAAGTGTTGAAGGGGTGTATAAAGATGATTGAGGGTATCTTTGTGCAAGGATCGAGATTTATACAGTATAAAAACAAGCGCGAGGTCGAATGCCAGTCATTTCAGATATATTTTACCTAGGTTGTTATATTGATACTATACGTTTTGATTGCATTGGCACAACTCCAATATTTCTGATACCAATTTACAGAAAACGTAGCAAATAATTTGCTCTTATGTCATTAAATAATTCTATTCGTTCATTGTTTTTATTTGTGCACAATTGGTATGATATGCAGATGGGATTTTCCTACTTCCGTTTTGACGGCAAATTTTCTACATACGAATCACAGGCACTTGTTTCTGCAATAATTTTTTTACCCATAGTATAATTATTATACTATGGGTAAAAAAATTATTGCAGAAACAAGTGCCTGTGATACGAATGAAGGTACGCAGTTATAATAAAAAAAATCAACACAGGCTCCTGATGTTGTATATGAAATTTTAGATATAATTTTGCTTGCAAGACATTGTATATCTTGCTTATAATCTTTTGTAAGTAGTAAAAGGCATCCAGGAAAGTCGTATCATTAGTCGTGGACATGCCCCCCCCCTTGTATATAAAATATTCAGCATTAAATGTGAGAATAAAATTTATGTTTATTACTAGGAACAGGTGTACATATTTTGATAAAATTGTTCTTAAAAAGAATATATAACTTTTTAGCTGATTTATGAATATTTTTGTTGACATAAAAGGCTTTAGCTATTAAACTGCGATGGGGGTACCTGTATGTTTTAACCCATATCTCGGTGAAAAGACAGATGACCAATACATTCATCATGCCTAAAAGATATTTCAAGCATCGGTTGACATGAATAAAGACAAAAAAATCAGGGTAAACAAAATAATTATTCTAGTAGAGAGCTTTATTTGAGTTTTGAGCTCAGTTACTTTATTAGTAAAATGAGATTAATTCTTCAATATTTTCTAAGTTTCAACCAGTAATGTGTACCGCAGCCTGAAATTATTGAGTATTATCCTTATCCTTGTGATTTATGTTCAAAAGAATTTATTTGCCGTGTGCTATGACATAAAATGCAGACCGTCTTTATAACAGTCGTGATTTTGTTTTTGGTACAAGAGGGTACATGAGTGTTTCACACCCTATCTCATTAAATATATAGATTATCTATCTACTTTTTGTGCTTTTGAAGTAGATAAAGTGTCTATCAATGTAAATCAAGACAAAAATTGCACTGTTAACCAATTAATTCCACGAGTAGGGATCTACCTTAAAAGCTCATTTTAAAAAAAAGAATTCCGAAAAAATTAAAGTGATTTTAACATTTGATCTTGTCTAAATGTTCATGGTCTAACATCAATAATTTCATTGCAATTGTTCCGATGTTTCTAAGATCATTCTGACAAAACCCTTTCTTTAGTACCACCAAATTTGACCTTTTGACCTTGACTTTGGAGTCTGAACCATTTTCACACAAAAATTCTAAACTGTTACTTTGGCCATTACTTTTGAATGGTAGGTACTAGGACTTTCATTTTTCATATTTGTATTCTTTGTAGCAAGACCTTTTTATTGAATACCAACAACTTTGACCTTTTGACCTTGACCTTTGAGATTTCCGTACTTATGGAAAAACTTTGACCTTGACCATAACTTTTGAATGGTAAGGGCTAGGGTTTTCATATTTCAGATATATGATTCTTGTGAGAAGACCTTTCATCGAATACCAAGAACTTTTCGCCTTGTACTTTGACCTTGGAGTTTGATCAACTTTTCAAAAACTTTGACCTTGGCAACAACTTTTGAACAGTAGATACCAGGACTTTTATATTTCACATATGCATTCTTTCTGGCAAGACTCTTCATTTGATACCAACAACCTTGACCTTTTATCTTTGATCTTGGAGCTTTTTTGTACTGATGAGAAAACTTTAACCTTGACCATAATTTTTGAATGGTTAAATCTTTCATACTTCACATATGTAATCCTTTTGAGAAGACTTTTCATTGGATACCAAGAACGTTAACCCTTTGACCTTGACATTGGAGTTCAGTGATAATTTCTTAATAGATGACTTATGATAGGGCGGTAATATTAGACACAAAATGATATAAAAAATGACATCTCACCCAAAAAGACACCGAAAGCGGGGGACCACAATTCTTTGAGTTCGCTTGTGATATTTATTATTTATTTTAAGTGAAACAAGCGAATTCAAAGAATTGTGGTCCCCCGCTTTCGGTGACTTTGTGGGTGATATGTTATTTTTTATGACATATTACGTCTAATATGAACACCCTCATATGTCATTTATTTAGAAAGTATCATTGAAGTAGACTTAAAAAAAATAAGGTCAATCATGAATGTCAAGGTCAAGGGGCAAAAATCATAGCATGCTCGGAATTACATGTATCCTGTCACAGATAATGCACATGTCATATATGAAAGCCCTATCTCCTCTCAATATAGGGAACAAGATGTGTTTGTGATACACTGATGACCCCGAATGGCAACATAACGAAGATGCAAGTTTTCTTAAATGCAAATTAAATACATAATTTCTCAAAGTAGGGTTTTTCTCACAAGAAATACGATTGTGAAATGCAAAATCCCTAGCACCACCTGTTCAAAAGTTATAGTCGAGGATAAATTTTTGAAAGGTAGGTCAAACTCTAAGGTGAAAGGGTCTGAGATATTGGTTTCTTGAGAAATGTACGAAAGCCCTAGACCTTTCCATTCAAATGTTATGGTCAAGGTTAAAGTATTTTTATAAGTACGTGAATCTCCAAGGTCAAGGTCAACAAGTCACAGTTGTTGGTATCCAATGAAAAGAATTGCCACAAAGAATACATATGTGAAATATGAAAGCCCCTGTATCTACCGTTCAAAAGTTGTGACCAAGGTTTAGATTTTTAAAAAAGTACTTCAAACTCCAAGTTCAAGGTCAAAGGGTCAAAGTTGTTGGTTTCCAAAAAGTCTTCTCATAAGGATTATGTAAGTGAAGTACGAAAGCCCTACCCCTTACCGTTCAAAAGTTATGGTCAGGGTTAAAGTTTTTTTCATAAGTATGTAAATCTCCAAGGTCGAATGGTCAAAGTTATTGGTCAGATCGGAAAAGCGGGGGACAATAAGTTACTTTCCATGATTGCTATGGTGACAAACGTTTTTACTTAAATTTAATTAGATTAAGTATTTCATTTACTTGTTTTCAGTACAATTAAGTAATTTTTTTTACTGATAATGACTCAGAATCATTTCATTCAGCAGACACTTAGAACATTGACTCTGAATCACAGGAGGTCATGTCTGGCAATTTCAGCATATACAGCTAACGGTATTCAACATGTATGCATATTACATGACAGTTTAGTTAATATTTCTGAATAAAAGTAAGATGAAAACATTATATTTACATGTACAAACTTTAGATATCTAAAAGAAAAAAAAAATATATGTTTGCTCTAAAATGAATATTTGGTAACATTCTATAAAATAAGTTTTTCTCAATACAGTGTCATATCTGTAATATCCTTCTTCGGTCATTTGAAAGCAAATATTTATATTTACAAGATTCCACACCATCTAGGCCACCAGGCCTCTTCTTCTTCTGAAAAATAAGATAAGGAAATAACGATAATTCCATTGTATATTGCTCTAAATGGAAATCTGGTAAGAAAAAAAATGTGAGTAATGATAATAATTTTTACTTGGAAAAATAACTCCCTTATCAGTGCGTCGGTCTGGTTAAGATATTCTTATTTCGGTACATTTACATTTAAAGAATGAAGCTTATTTCAACTTATATTAAGAGGTTTATAAAAAAAGCGTAAACTGTCCCAAGTTTTTTTTATTTCATATAATTTAAGTTGAAATAAGCTACATTCCTTGTAATTTAATTTCAGTGCAGACAGTGAGACAATTTTCCCCCAGAACAAGGCTTCACATTGATTAAATTTTAAAAAATTAACGTCAAGCGGACTAACTCGTTTTTTGACGTAACTCATTGTGACGTAGGCCAGTTATGTTATACAAAATAAATAAAAAATTTTATCCAATCAAATGACGTGTTATAAGTAAAATTAAATTATTAGTGTTTAACTGTTAGCAAAAAAATCCCAGGTATATGAAAATATATGAATACCTTTTCTCCCGCGAGGCTTATCTAATTTTATTTCTTGCAAATCTCTCTGTATAGACTGTATACCAGTTTCAATTGATTGCATTCTCTCGAGTATTTCTGGGTCACGCTCACATACGACTTTAACTTCCTTTATAATTGCCTCTTGTCTATCCTTTTCCAAGGAAAGTTTCTTTATTTCATCCAGTTTACTCAAGTAACTTTTTCCTGTACAGACTTCAAGTCGTTTAGAGATATCATAAATGATTGACCAGTTATCATCAAATTCTGTCTGTGAGGCAGAGGCTGAACTCACGTGACTGTACACTTGGTTTCGAATCAGTCGGATCCTCTCCACGTCATCACCAACAGTTGTCTCCCCTACTCCAGGCATGGCCTTTAAACCCCAGTTATTTGTGGGCTGAGGGATTGTACTGCAATAATTTCTTATCAACAAGTACAAAAGTGTAATGTCAAACTTCTGATATCCGTACGTTTTCGCATCGTTCAAAATTTTCTTTTGTACAGGATTTGGACCTTTAAGACCTTTTGGTAATTGTGATGATGTCACTTTTCCATTAATATGTGTAGAGGGAATCTCTTTTTCTAAAACGTCTCTGAGGGCCTGTGTTAAAACATCGATTATCGCCATTCCCAGTTTTGCAAATCTATCACGACCCTCAAGATTTCTTCCACACTGTAAAAAGTAGTGACAATTATTAACATAAAAAACATTAACGATATAAAAGAAAATATAGAAGGTAAAGAGGTAAAATTTACCATGTCTATCAAATAGTATGATTAAGAAAGGAAGTGGCTACAATATTTATGATATTTTAATGTCTGATGAGGAATTAAATTCCCAAAAAGTAAGACAAGAGTTTCCAAGGCGCAATTGAACACTCCATTATTTTAGTTTGTTCATTAACATGTTCATAAACGTAAAAACTATAAGAAATGTGAAAACTTGACTATGTAATTCATATTTCAATATAACTATACATCGATCTATATTGAGAAATTCAATGTATTATAAGCTCATGAAAAGATGTATACATTTGACTTTTATTTTACCCCCCCCCCCCAAAAAAAAAGAAAATTCTGTTCACATGACTCTAATTTTCAAACAAATGCATAAAATAAAGGCTAAACAGCATATCTTGTATCGATTAAAATGCAACCAAAAGATTTCCGGTGTTTTTGAATAAAACTGCCCATGCTAAATTGACATAAAAAAGAGATACTCACCTTCAATTAGCTATCTTCAACCTGTTTTCCCGTGGGTATTTATTTAATCTTATTTTGTTTTTTTTCTGTATAATAACGTTGGTATTCTATCATGGCAGATATATACTATTATGACTCGCTAATACTGTACTCTTTAACTGTTAGGAATCCGAATAATTTATTTCACGTGAAAGGGTCACCATATATTTTTCAGTAAAAATACATAACACGGCTTTAGTCGTTTAATTTCTTTAAAGTTTCACATTTTGTGAATAGTGCACAAACTAGAAAATTAAGTATAATACAATACTACAATACTTTAATACGAAATAAAGACAAACGAAGTGTACAGTGTAAGGTTGTGTGCGATCGGTACTGTAGCTCTACCTAAAATTAAGATATAGATGTAAGACTCCAAGGTCCGATGGTGACGCCAAAGTCCGATGGTTTCGCCAAACCCCGATGGTCTGCGCCAAACCCCGATGGTTCGTTGTCGGTACGGACTCCAAAGTCCGATGGTCACGCCAAAGTCCGGTGGCTCGTTTCCTATGAGACACGCTACGCTAAAGTGCGATGGTCTGACACGCCAAAGTCCGATGATGTGGAGAAACAATCGACGTTTATGACGTCACAATGACTCGACGTCAATCCTTGACGCCGTTTTCCTGCATTCAAATGCCATTATTTCCGAATTTATCCTTGCATACGCTTTTATTCATTTTGTGTATTGCTTAAATGTTTCAGAGATACTAGGATTAGTCCTCGCACACCACTCAACTGATAAGGGTTAGTCCTTTTAGTTTTATTGATTTAGGGTTAGTCCTCGCACACTAGTTATTAGGGTTAGTATCGCACCCACCCAAGATATATAAGTATCTATATAGTTGTTAGGCCTACACACTTTTCGAGCGATTAGGGTTAGGTTAGTACCTATCCGAGAGATAAGGGTTAGTTTTTGCATCATGATAATTATCAATGCTCATTTAAAATTTTGGCGTGGTGCGGCATTGTAGTTTGCCGCATTAGTATTATGACGTCATAAACGTAAATTGTTTTCAGCACCATCGGGGTTTGGCGTGTCAAACCATCGGGGATTGGCGCAGACCATCGGAATTTGGCGTGACCATCGGACTTTGGAGTCCCGTCGCACTTTGGAGTCCTACATATATATATATATATATATATATATATATATATATATATATATATATATATATATATATATATATATATATATATATATATATATATATATATACATTTTCTACTATTTCGTTATCAGTGTTGTTCCAAGGATTGAGTTTATGTAAAATTTAGTCTAAAATTAGGATATTTATTACTTATCACCCTACCCAGGGGTCGCTTAGCACATAATCTTTTGTTATGTATCCTTAATTTAATTTGATTATACACAAGTCTTGAAATCATACCGAAACTTTAGGTCGAGTAAGTTTAGAAAACTATTTAAAGACAGACGAAGAGCTTACTTCTGGTCATTTCACCATTTGAGCTCCTATAAATATACCTACATCTTTCCAAAATCCCAAAGTCCATTGAACATCTATCTTATGTTTTCCACTGCCTATAGGACAATTGCATTGACTTCCAGAAAGTTCTTCCTCAGGAATAAAAGTTAGATCCTTTTCACTGCAGAAAAGATTAAGGCATTTGTAACCTTTCTGAAAGGTTTTCTTCTCATTCAATGTTTCTGTCAATTCTGTTAAGGCTGTTTGAATGGATTTTCCAATTTTGCAGGAAACCGAGCGTTGTGGATCATAAATTCGCAGCACCTGCAGCTGGATGTCTTTATCGATTATACCAACGATAACTGTGTGATTTTCGGTTTCGAAAATCGCTGCTGTTTGATACAGACATTGACTTTTGTCCTTATCAAACTGTACATTCCACTTCAGGAAACTCATGCAATATGCAATTAGCCTGTAGTAGACAAACATGGCAAAGGAAGTGAATCGAAAACACAGAATGGACGATTTCTCTATTGTCTGTTGAAAGACGTCGTGTGTGAAAGGCTTTTGGTTCATGCAGGGGACATACCAGGAGGATTCTCCTTCAATGCTGACTAACATCCGTAATTTCTCCATGAATGACATAAGTATTGCCTTGTGTTCTATATATAAAGATTCTTCTTTCCACAGTGCATCTACCAGTGATTTCCTGAGATTTCCTGTGGCATTAAAACGGTTCCAATCTTCAATGTATCGTCGTTTGCAGTCCCTGTTTATGTGATCCTTGTCAGCAATAAGCTTACTGAATGCATTGGAAAACCATTGGATGTTTAGAATTGCATACGATTTCAGTCCTTCCTCCTTAAAAAAGAGCAACATACCATGTCCATGGAAAAAAGACAGAAAATCAAATATTTCTTCTTGACTTTTCAATTGATATTCTTCTGGAAGTTTCTTATTCACTTTGGTGATGTCACTTAGTGACAAGATTGGTTTTTCTGTTAGGTGTAAGAAATGCTCAAGAAGAGCCCATGCTGATGGGACTTCTATTTTTGTATCCATTTTTTTCGAGACTACCCCAGCAATTGATTCTTTAAGACTTCGCAGGGCGTGTCTCCCATCTTCATTCATCTCGATTAGTGCTAATGCAAAGTCCCTGTCATAAAGCCTGGTCTTATCTTCAGGTGGTACTAACGTCCAGAGACTCTCCAAAAAAGATTCCCTCTCCTAGTTTAAAAATTTTATAATTTCATAAATTTCTATTTGTAAAAAAAAATGTAAAGACAAAGCAAAGTAAATAAGTCCCTGGAAAAAAAGACAAAAAACGTTTACTTAACAACTGAATTATTAAGTGACTAAGCTTTGCAAGACGATCAATGATTAGTCGAACTATAGTGAATGAGTCAAGAAACACCTCTCCAAAATTCTTTTCAGTACAACTACAAGAGTCATAGAGTATAGAATTCATTTGCGTACTTGTGATTGAAACGGTTTAATGATTAGAATCAAGCAGGATGCTCAAATGATTGAATTCCATCTCCAACTTTAATAATCATTAATAGTGTAAAAAGAAGGTTTTTATCGAGTGATACTGTTTTTAGTGTAATATATAAACACAAAAGTCCCATGGGCCACATCGCTCACCGGAGCATTGTGGCTAGAAAAGTAGATATCGGTTTACTATTTAAAAGTTTATATCCAAAAGTTTGGCCTCGCCCTACCCCCGGATGTCATGATTTGAACAAACTTGAATCTACATTACCTAAGGATGCATCCATATAAATATGAGCAATTATGGATTTGCTATTCTTTAAAAGATTTATAAAGAGTTTTCCTATATATTTATATATAAAACTTTGGTCGGCCATTTTGGCCCTGCCCTACCCCGGGGGTTAAGATTTGAACAAACTTGAATCTACAATTACCTGAGATACTTCCATATGAATATGAGCGATTATGGCTTTGCTGTACTTAACAAGATTATTTTTAAAAAATCCTATATATTTCTATATAAAATTTTGGTCCGCCATTGTGGCCCCGCCTTAACCCCGGAGTCATGATTTGAACAAAATTGAGTTTACACTACCTAGGGATGCTTCCATATAAATATGAGCTATTATGACTTTGCTGTTCTTGATAAGAGGATTTTTAAAGAATTTTCCTCTATCTTTCTTTATAAAAATGTGGTTGGCCATTGTGGCCCCGCCGTACCCCCAGGGGTCATGATTTGAATAAACTTGAATCTGCAATACCTTGGGATGCTTACATATAAATATGAGCAATTATGGCTCTGATGTTCTTGAGAAAATATTTTTAAAGAATTTCCCTTTATATTTCTATATAAAACTTTGGTCAGCCATTGTGGCCCCGCCCTACCTCAGGGGGATTTGATTTGAAGACACTTAATTCTACACTACCTGAAGATGATTCCCTATACATTTTATCTTTCCTGGCACCGTGGTTCTTGAGTAGAAGATTTTTAAAACATACCACCAAATTTTTACTAATTCTCAATTATCTCCCCTTGAATGAGGGCGTGGCCCTTCATTTGAAAAAACTCGAATCCCCTTCACCCAAAGATGGTTTGTGGTAAGTTTGGTTGAAATTGGCCCAGTGGTTCTTAAGAAGAAGTAAAAAATGTGAAAAGTTTACAGACAGACGGATGCCGGACAAAATGTGATCAGAAAAGCTCACTTGAGCCTTAGGCTCAGGTGAGCTAAAAAATACTGCAGTCTACTAATTAGGAATCTGTCACACAATTTCTGTAAAATACCTCTTTTGTCTTGCCTTCTGTATGCGTAGCCACCACAAGAACTTGAGCAGACGGACCACTAAACGATTTTATGGAGTCAAGCCAGAAGTCAAGATAATCTAGGTACAAAAAACAATATTTGCTGTAAGTAATTTGCATTAATAAATGTTAAAATGTCAATATATCAAAACGACGTACAAGACTTCAACTTTTCTATTAGAAGAACTAACAAGAGATCAACGGACTAAAACAAATACCTTAATGAAAAAGAAATCAATCATTTATACATTCATTAAAACTTTATACGGAGGGTTCTCCACTCTTTGAAATTTTACTGTGTTGCGGAGTTTACGAGAAGAACTTAAATTTCACGGTATTTTCGCGATCAAATTCAAAGCTGAATCACTATTCATTATAATTACAAAAGAATACATGCACGATACTTTTAAATCATTAATTAGTTAGACAAATATGGTTGTACATATTTACACATGTAAAAGTAAAAAAAAAATTCTGGTCGGTAAAGTCGAACTTACTTACCCTTTTTGAAAGTAAATTTGCCGTGAATTTTGTCAGTTTTCTTGATCGAATTATCGAATTACAAGAAAAAACCTTTAGAATAGCGGCTGTATAGAAGAGCCTGAGACATATTTAAATATTTTCTAACCAATATTATAATGTCTTTATAATTCTATCACCAAATAACCGTTACATGGAAGTGTGGAAAAAAAATATTTGTCTTTCTTTCTTCAGTCGTATGGTGAGTGTCATGGAGAAAATTTTACTGTGTCGGGACTAGCTGCAGAAAAGTAGCGTTAAGGTTTGTGGCAACGCACTTTGAAAAAATTACGCACTTTGAAAAAATTTTTAAAGTGCGTTAAAATTGGGACAAAATCAACGCACTTTGAAAAAAAAAATTCAAAGTGCGTTAAATTTTGGACCAAGTCAAGGCACTTTAAAAAAAAAAATTCAAAGTGCGTTTAAAGTCTACATCAATATATAAAACCATGGATACACTTAACGCACTTTGAAAAAAAAATCATATTTTAGTCATGGAAAGATTTTATTTATTATTTTCTTTCAAAAAACTAAGCCTAACCCTAACCTCAAAAATGAATAGATTTAGTCCCGTCGAAAAGAGGAGAAGACGGGTATAAGATCCCTAAGTCCAAATCTTTATCTTTCCAATACATAGGTGTCGGTAACAAACGGGGGAGGGGAGCAATAAACCTAAAAAGGGTACGCTGCATTTTCAATGCTTATACGATGTATATATATTTTCAAAATAAGTGGGGGGGGGGGGGGTTAAACCCCCATCCCTTCTCCTGGCCCATCGCCCAGTCTCGATGCCTATGCTATACTCAAAGCATTCATATAATTATGTATTTACCTAACTGGTATGACGTTTAAAACTTTCAATATTAAATGAGTTAATTGAAACAGATGAATACTACAAATTTTTAAGTACAGTAAAACTTATGAGAGAGAAAGAATTTTCATAGCTTTGAACAAATCAAATTGGCCCCTTTTTATTATGATAAATGCTAAGTTGCTTGAAGCTGTCCTCTGTTAGTCCCCCCTATACACCTGTACATCTACTTATCAAAGACTAGAGTAAAAAAAAAAGAAGAAACGAATTAATGAACTCAAATAATCGTCACTCTTTTTGTTCAAGACCCTTTTTTCCCTTTTATTTTATCAAAACCTTAAATATTTAAAACGTCAATATCTCAGGTCCTACAGTGACTTTATCATTAAAAAGTTATCAAACCAGGATCTATTATTTATCATACCGATTATTCGAAGAAATATTGATCAATCTTTACATTTTTTTTCAAAGTGCGTTAATATGGTCGATATTAACGGACTTTGAAAAAAAATATTTTATCAAAGTGCGTTATAATTAGCTTGGTCCCAAATTTTAACGCACTTTGAAAAATTTTTTCAAAGTGCGTAATTTTTTCAAAGTGCGTTGTAACAAAGGTTTTATATATTAGTCGCTTATCATAATGCTACATATCCTGTAATGCAAAAATGTGCGATTTACGGCGAAAGATTTTTGGCGCACTGTTAGAGAAAATTCCTCCTTTTTACAGCATTGGTCAAACAGCTTATTTTCACTCCCAATTCTAGATATATTATTTAACTAACCTGAATATTTTATCCACCATTCGAACCTTTATAGTCGTCTCTACAGGTGATAATCTAACTTGATTTATATTGTCTATTTGGTTGACCAAAATTCAAATCAAGAGATTTTATCGTTTGTAGACACGACTATCATTTTTTGGGAGGCGGATAAAATGTACAGATTGGTTAAATAATGTGTCTAGAATTAGGACTTGTTTTATGGACTTTTGAGCATGACTACTGTTCGTTATCTCCATATGATTAATTTAAAGACAATTTTGTATATTTCATTTCAAAACTCTGTGAAATGCAGATGTAGAATCGCGCCTGTGTTTGCGATGGTTGGGGCTGCTTACTCTTCCTTGGCACCTGATCACACTTTAATGTTTCGGAGGTCCATATTTGCTTTGCTCCTATTTTGTATTGTTTTATGGAATTTGATATTAAATACTGTTTGTTATATCCATTCGTTCATCCTTCATTAGTGTGTCTCGAATTTGCTGGAATATAAAATATTTTATCTTTAGAATAAAGTAAAATAAAATATTTTTTCTTGTTGGATTTGCTCGCTTTGCAATGCATTTGTTGTTTATTATGAGTCTACATATTTTGAATGAATATTTCTTTCCTATTTGTTTTAACAGGGCCTAAGGATTTAGTTTCGCCTTAACCTGAATTTCGACATGAGATGCATGTAAATGGAATGAATAAGATGAAGATAACATACTTTGTCTAAAAAACAAAACAAAAAAGACATTGGTCGAAAAAAGTAACAACCCCCTACAAAAAATTACAAAACCAGAAGTCTCTCATGAGACTGCAGCTATACTGGTATGTACGTTTAACAAAAGAAAAGTAGCACTTTGATTTGAAATTTTGAAATAGGCAGCAATAAATAGTATCATATATCTTATTGTAGTCTACGTGTGTGCCAAATTATATCGAAACTTAATCATAACTGTAGGAGGAGTAACGTCTTAAAAATATTGAAAAAAAATCTTTTCTAATAACCATGGCAACACCGTTCAATTAAATAAAAAAAAAACTGATGCACTAAATTATGTTTCTTAGAGTAGTCTACTTGTATGCGAAGTTATATTGATATCAGACTAAAATTGCTATAGGAGTAACATTTTGAAGGAATTTCACAGAAATGTATATTTTTAGTAACCATCGCAACACTGTTCGAGGAATAAAAAAAACCAATGCAGTAAATTATGCATTGAATTGTAATGTACTTGTGTGAAAAGTTACATGTATACTGAAATCAGAGTAAAACTGTAGGCGAAGTAGCTTCTTGAAAATTGTTTACAGACAAACGGACGGACACCTTACTATCGCGCAAACTCTTCTGGTCTCTGACCGGTAGAGCTAAAAATCATACGACCTTGGCTCCAGAGATTTCAACGGCTTGAGATTTCTAATAGAAGTAAGCATTCTCTGTGAGCCCATAAAATTAGTTGCTTGTACATCATTTGATGCAATTTTTATAGCACCTTTGAATTAGATTTTTTTATGTCACAAATTACAAAAATTAACTACATATCTTGAAGGAAATAAATCATGAAAAAAATATAGTTATACAACATTATAAGAAGTTATAATAAACAAAAGAACTCATCATTATGCCTTCCAGAGCATCCTTGCACGCTTCTTTGCTTCACATTAATTCAGATTCGAGATTTTATGAGGTGTGTTGATAAGCAAACGTAAACAGCAGAGCATAGAAGAAAACGTCGTAGTAATTTTCTTTTATTTATTTGCATATATTTTAATGATTAACGAGGCCCGATCTACTTGATCTGCGCATACGTTTTAACTGCCGTCACAATTTAACACAATAACGTCACAGTTATAATGACGTCAAATTGCGCTAAAAAGTTTCGCTGATTTTGCTTACCTGGTAGCTCTATAGACTATGCATTGAAAGCTGGCATTTCTATATTTTTTTTTAATATATAAATTAATAAACAACTTTGGAACCTAATCAGTTTTGAGGGATTAATTGTTTGGTACATATTCACAAATTTTATCCTGTTTTATTTCAATTTGTGAGTTTAAAAAAGCAAACATAGTTTACACTGCAACTAAAAGTAAACGATTTTAGTCTTTTTCTTTGAACATGTTGAAGTATTTATACACACTCTTTTTATTGCGGACTTAAATATGCAAGGATTATCTTCAGTTTAAAAAAAAATAAAAGAAGTCTCTCTGTCATTTATATTGAACCCCAGAATAATTTATTTTTCTATATATTACATGATATTAATACAAATCGCAATTTTGTCGCCTTTACCCCCCGTTCACATCCATCGTCTGCTCCTTGTACTGATCGTTAAAAAACGGGAAAATCCGTCAGTCAGTCAGCGTATAAATAATGGACTAACAATTGGTATGAAAAAAGTCAGTCAGCATATGACTTAACGATAAATTGTATTTTCTGACAAGGTCATTCTATCGAGCATAGAACATACGAAATGATAACTTTAAACGAGACTACTGATAATCTAGTTTCATCAACTTGCTTGTCAATAATTTACCTCGTTTTAGAAATTGCTCATACGTAGAGCATGACGTATTTTGCATATTTTTTTAAAATCAAAACCAAACCTTTGTATGTCCACTTAGAGAAGATAGAGCCCGGACGTGCTTCTGATTCGCTATTAACGACATCTTTGAAAGCTTTACTCATGTCCATCACCAGAATGTAAAAGGCTTCGGATCTTATGTAGATCTGATGGCAAGCATAGTAAGCAAATTGTCCAGCAAAATCAAACATGCTGACACTTGTTTCATTTTCTTGTGCATCCAGCATTTCTCTCATTTCAGCTTGTGTCAGTTGTAGATCATCTGTTTCATTTTTATTTCGACCAAGTGTAGTGTTTGGTATTGGGTTATTCATTGATTTATTTTCATCACTTTGTTCCATCGTTTGAAGTGCGGACATTGTAATCCTGATCAGTCGTTTATTTAAGGCACCATCTCCGGAAGCTACAATTTATTAATGGCAAAAAACAGCACCAACAAAAAGCAAACAAATGAGATATTAAAAGTATATATAAACACTTTTTCTCAATATAGGGGCTCAAATAATGTCTCCTCATTTTCATTTAGAAGAAATACCACTGATGTAATTTTTAAATCAACATTATAAATAGTCATATAACCATGAATAAGAATTCATATAATTATCGATCTGAAAGGGTATTTAAGGAGTTCCAAATTCAAATATAGTAGCCTATTTGAAATGTATGTTACTGTCGCCGAGGCAAATATTATGCTGAATACCCTCTGTGTAATATACAGTTTTGATTCTCAAGAAAAAAAATTCTGATAAGTTAAACCTTGTATCATATATATTTCTTTTCACAACAATAAATACATTTTCTTTGTGATAATAAATAATTTTTATTATGCAATGTCCCTGTCGCTTAATTCTATTTCAACCACATTACAAGCAAACACAAAGATTATACACCTGATACTTTTGTTCTCCTTTATTTATTGATGGGCTTAATTTTAAATTTCAAAGGATTTATTACTCCTACTTAGATAATGGAAAATGAAATTGAACAATTTGAGCAACTTTTATAAATATGTTTACGGAATGAAAGACATAAACAATCGTAGAGATAAGAAAGAAATGTACGTTACCTATATTCTTCCATTAAGAATATATATTAAGTAGAAAATATGAGACGACTCTGAATAAGCAACCCCTTGTATCCTGTAAACTGGCAAAGACATTTTGCTCAACACAATTAAAAATTATTTTTTACATGAAAAGTGATCATTTGAAATGTACGTTACTGAAATGTACGTTACCATGACATTCGAATTAAGTGAATCTCCCACGAATTTTCATGTATTCTCATACTTTCACACACTCGAATGTGTACACAAAGGAAATTTTCAAAGGTTGAAGGTGGGCTAAATCCCAAAATTAATGAAAAGAAACGTCTCTGCTGAGGAAAAAATATATTAAGGTCAATTATATGTAATATAATTTTGATACCTGGTATATATTTCTGAATACGAAACCTGTATGATGCACTTCTTATGATATGCAAGTTCAAATAGTATCAATATATTGCGTGTCTAACGTACGCTTGTGGAAGAGAATTGATTTTTATATTTGAAATGTACGTTACGTATGGAAACGTACATTTTGCATATTTCTAACTGACATTTTTTTTAATTTAGTCAATGAATTGCGTTTACACGAGCAAAACAAAATTATCGTTACAATTCATTTGACAACTGACCACATAAATCCATCTAAATGAATCCACAATCCTCGTAAATGTGGTAGACTGTTACCACATGCTAGAAAAATTTATTTTTAAGTGTCTTAAATTCATCTTTGGCAACCTTTTTGCATTTATTTTACTTTCAATATGCGACTTTTCGTCAATATTAATTTAATTGTTGTTGATAATTTAAGACGAGGTATGCATAGGCTTATAATTGGTAAAAAAACAAAACAAAACAAAACAAAAACAAAAAAAAAGGAAGAAAAAGAAACAAAACAAATAAACCCAGAACACAAGACGGTCACGTACATTTCAAATACTGAAAGGCACACAATACTCAGTTTTTTTTTAATCATTGCATTTTGGGTTATATTTTTCCAGATCTGCTGAAAAGCACGTATGTTTGTGTTTTGACAAACGATGTTACAACATAATAAATGAAATTGTTAACAAGACTATTGATGGATGTATTCGGAATAGATTTATGTTATATTTCAATGGCCCAATACGAGCATTTGTTAGATCATAGCAAAATACGTCTGACTCTTATTTTTTTTTGTCTGTACCCTTGCACACAGGTAGAAGTAACTAGGCTACGACCGGTGTCAATTTCAGGGAAACAGCACAAAAGAATGGTAATGTACTGAGGCGGAGGGGACTCCCCAATAAGATGTGAAATGAACGTTACCGAAGTTACGTGACATTCATGTACTTGATGACAATAACCTCGTTTGTTACATTATGATTTCTTATATTACTGCGTTAAAACGCTTCATTGAAATGATTTTTATGTCAATAATTGCTTTTTTTCTCAATATCTTCTTATTTCTAATTTACATATCATTAGAAGCTTGAAATGTACGTTACCTACTCATATTCTAGGGCAATCGTGTCTTTAAAGTGGTGATTGTGACATATAACACAATGTGATTACACAGAGAATCTTTTTTGGAATAAACTGAAACACAACGATGAATTTTAGATGAATTTTAAGCTTTTTATTAAACAGAAATTTATCTTGAAATGTACGTTACATTTACGTAGTTTTCTAAATCGGCATGGATATATGTTAAAAAAGACAGTAACTACAAAATAGAATTTTACTATATGTACATGTTGCTCCAGTATCTATAGAAAATGACAAGATTCCAAACTGATCGCTCTTAACAAAACAGAGAGAAGAATTTAAAGCATATATTAAAAAAAAATGTTTTTATACATCTGGATCAAAAAGTAACCTTTGTTTTTTGAAAGGAAAAATCAAACGCAAGTTCGTATGCGGAGAAAATATGTTGTTGACAGAGTTGGTAGGATGTGCTGGTGTTAAGATGAGATATTCCAATTGTGATTTTAATGACTACATTTTTTTGACATATCTTTTTGGACATTGAAGAAAGAGTAACGTACATTTCAAGCTACATTTCTGAATAAAATCACCCTCTACTTTACCGTCTTGTCATTATTTCATGTATTAAAATTTGATGAAAAAAAATCTGGAAGCAAAATCTTCAGATACCTTCTTTCAAAGGTATTTGGTAGAAAAATTGTTATCTTGAACTTCATTTTTTCAAAAAATCAGAGAGGCATTTGTGCCCTTATATTGAGAATGGGTGCAAAATAAAGTATTTAAAAGTGAATTTATAATTCTTCAAAACAGTTGTGTTATGACGGTAATGTGAAATAGATAATTATATAAATTTAGCTCAAATTTCATTAATACAAATTGAAAGCGGAGCAATCACAGACATTCAAGACATTCACAGTCATTCAAAAACATTGGAAGCGAGTCATATACATTTTTTAGCATTAGCACTTCCTGTTAACCGGTTACAATTCCTCCTTGTCATAGAAGCGTTTTGCCAATCGTCGTACTAGAACCTGGGAGTATTTGTTTGCATGGTTGTAACATGTGCACACTCGTTAAAATATAAAAAAAATCCTGTCCCACTCGTGAAATAAATGTCGTATTCAACTACAAAACATTGAATATCCTCTATCTAAACACTTAATTGACGACGGTTTTTACCGTTATTTCTCGATCATGACAAGAAGCTCACGGTGGGGGTGACCGATCAGAAGGGGATGCTCACTTGCACCTCCATGGCACCTGATCCCACCTCTGATGTTTCGGATGTCCGTGTTTGCTATTTTCCTATTTTGTTTTGTTTTTATGGATATTGAATACTATACCATTATGGACTCTTTTGGCTTCGCCTCGGTCAATATGAATATTTTTCTGGTGAATAACAAACCACATTCAACACCAAAAGAGTCCATAATTGTTTATTATATAGTCGGGAATTGAATAGATAAGACATTGAAGGCTGCATGATGACAACATTTTCATTTGCGACCTTCCATTGCTGAAAATGAAAAAAAATCTCCAGATTACTGTTTGTAAGCTCCGTGTTTTCCTTTCCGAGTTCTGCTATGTGTAAGACGTCCAAATGTTAAAAGATAATCCTGAAATAGGTTTGAAAAATTGTTTTCCTGCTCAGGTACTTAGCTCGCTCCGGCCGTTGCAACCATTGTTTACAATTGTTCGATGTTTTGATTGTGACGTCACAATGCCGTTGCAGGCGCATTGACCCTCCGGTGAATACGGCCTAAAATCCGGTGAATATGTCGTGTTATGAACTGTTTGCGTTTGTATAGATTATATAGGGACTATAAATAGACTATATGATAATGTTCGTTATCTCTATATCCTTCATGTGTAAAAAGTTGAAAAGTCGTTAAGTTTTAAAACTATTGATCTTTGTAAAAACGATTAATGTCAACTATTTTAGGGACATTAAATTCTTCAAGATATTATTTAAGATGCAATTTAACATCAAATAAAATACAATATGAAAGTTAAAAATTCAAAATAATTATGATGAATTTCAAATTAACACCATGTCCCCTCCAATAAACTGCAATTTATATGCAAATTTTACCTTTTACAGATTCCTACAAGACGATGGGGAAAGAAAAATATTTACGATGAGAAATATTTTCGTGCAATTTCATGTATATAAGTTTATCCTTTAACATGAAAAGAAAATATAAAATTCTTTTAAAAGGCATAGGGCACTGTTGTATTTTGTATCCAACAGGGATTTTGCATGACTCATGATCACATTTGATTGTGTATCAAACAACTCTGTTCGCCCTAGTGCTGTCACACTTTGAAAAAAATTGCTTAAATTAAATACAATATGAAACTTAAATTCAAAATAATTATGATGAATTTCAAATTAATATTTTAGCGTGTCCCAGAACTTTCAGTATCTTGTTTCAACAGTTAAGTTTAATGCAAAAACAAAATAGCTAACATTATCTGGAATTTAATCATGGACTGCAAAGTCAAAAGTTTTATGAAAAAATAGCTATTTCATTTAATTTTGAAGATTATGAGCTTCATACCACATTTGACTACAAAATACGTAATGTTTTTCACGAAGCAGTTTTTCTACAAGAAAAGTTTTCAAAATTCGTTTTTTCATCTTTTACCTCACATATAATTTTAAAAATCATCTTAACAAATAAATCTCCATATCCCACAGAAACATAACGTCCGGTTACAAGAGTAATTTGTTTGCTAAAATAGGTGAATAAATAAAATTTGAAATAGATCTTACCAATCAATTTTTTATTTTTTACAAGAAATATGTGTTCGTAGACTTGAAGTCCCCTAGTTGATTTTATTTCCTTTATTTCCTCAAGACTTTTCCCCAGAAGTCTATATAAAAGTGTAGTTTTTCCAGCTCCAGCACATCCTACCACGATTCCTCGAGCATGACGAACCACTGTAGTTCCTTTTTTTATATATGCCATAAATTTTTGTGGGGAGATTGTTTCTAATGTTGACTTAAATTTGTCCAAAATATCTGTGAGGCGATGCCCTATATGTTCATCAGAAGAAATGCATGTAGAACAGACAGGAATGTCACATTCTGAACAGTAGAGCTTACAATATGAATTGGTGTGGTTTGGACATTTAGGGTTTATATGAGTTCTTGTTCTGTTTTTGTATGGGACAACCTTGTGTCTTTTTGAAGAATCACATAAATGCTCCCCTACACAGGCTCTACACAGGGATATTTGACAAAGTTCGCAATGACTTTGTAATGGAGCTCTCTGACACAGGTCACAGACAAGGAGAATTTGAGCACGGTCAAGAGGATCCATGATACACAGACTGTAATGAAAATTAAACATTGTGAAACACTATGTGCCTGGCATTAAAGTTCGAAAAAAGCATATTTAGCATATAGGTCCGGTCGAGGTTACAAGGTGATTGACCTTGAAATCATTTGTAAGAACACAATTAGTAGAGTATGCATACCAAAAATGAAGTCTTAATTAAGACAAACAGACAAACAAACAGACAGGACAAAAATATACGCCCTTAATTTTCTATCGATCGAGGTGCATAGAAGAAAAATAATAAAACCACAGACACAGACACCCTCACACACCCTTATGTGTACAACTGTATTTCTCAATACATGATGTTATACACCTGTAAGTCACTATACTGTAGTATGTTCTTGCAATGTTGGCAAGATAAACAAATCATATCTATTGATTTTAGAATACTGAAATAGGATTCGTAAATATGCATTTTAAAATAACGAAGAATGATGTTTCACCAGAAATTCACTACATTACACAGGCAATTGTGCCTAACGTCAATTTAACATGAAAATAACATTAATTTAACGTTACATATTTAACGTTAAATTAACGTCAATCGAGCTTATACATGAATTTAACGTTAAGAAATTTAACGTTAAATTGATGTTATTTTTATGTTAAATTAACATTAAGTGTTAAATTAATGTTTATTAGTTCATACTTATTTAACGTTAAAATGCATAAAAGTTGTGTGCATATTATTGGAATTTTCCTTCCTATTCTTCCAGAAAAATACATGTTATTGCAGCATAGAAGAAGCTTAACTGATACTACATGTATTCATAATCATTTCTCTAAAAGTACACCAGAACACTTTGAAGCTAATCAATGTTGCACGTTTCCTTTTAGCACTGCAGAAAGCTAAACTTGCATGTTGACTTCATCCTTGGTGTCACTTTCTTTTCAATTTGAATATATCTAAAAGGGTAAAGGGACCCATAAGCTCTTTCTACAAAATACCTAAAATTATGAGCGTTGCCTCTGATTTCAACTTTTCTAAAGAAAAGAGAAAAACACCAATTCATCCATTAATACTTTTAATCAGGCATCTTTAATACAATGCTACAAATCTTCTTTCTTTTTTTCCAATCTGAAATACATGTATTAAAACAATTATTTAAAAATAAAATACTTTAAAACATGATCAATACATAAACAATTAACTTAATTTGTCTAAATTTTACTGAAACAAAAGGTCTGTGGGCCACATTGCTCACTCAGCACATTGGCTAGTTAAAAAACACAAATTAGCTAAGTATTGAAAAGCTAACTTACTGCGGGGGGGGGGGGGGGGAGGTGGATTTGAATTTTCTATAACTTGAGAATATCATTATTTCAATACAGCATACATGTATAATTTTGCCATACTTGAAAAGAAGATTCTCAGCTATGTTAAGGAATGTCAGAGTTCACATTTCTGGTACATCGTATTGGAAGTTTAATTATGACGTCATGAAAATTTAACATGCCACAAAAAAATTAAGTAACGACATGATGATGCGTAAATAATAATATGAATTTATTTATTTTTTCAATTATTTATAAAATCTTGTGAGCAATACAATCGAGTAATAGAAGAAAGTCTTTCGTAAAATATGACGTCATCAGCCTTGACATGACGCAGCACAATCGATCCAGAGGATTAAATACACTGATTTAATAATTAGAAGAATGATAAAATGAATATGATATCATTGTTTTTCATTTTTTAAACCTAATCATTAAAACTAAAAGAAAATAATTCAGTAAATACAGTTTGTATAGAATATGAATTTATCAAGTAGCATTGAAGCTACACAGGGCCAAGGAATGTAGAAATTATCGCTAAAACGATAAGCGGATTCCTGATTTACATCAAAAGTTTAAGGGCATAAACCTTTTCGTTTCAGCTGACATTTGGAATATTTATTGCTTATATGGTGTATGTTTTGAAAAGGGCTGGGAGCTTATCCTGGTCTGCATAATATTATTTTTATTTATAACAGAATTAAGCGAAGTTGGAATTTTTAGCTATTATAGGCATTTTCGGCAAAGTTTTCAGTACTTCCAAAACAGCACAGACTAGCTCCCAGCACTTTTTGAGCTCACAGGAAGGTCAAAAATATGTCAATTTTCGAATTTTCTCTTTGTATGCAAATTTTCTTCGATTTAACGACACATTTCGTTTCAGAAAAACATAGAGCTCAAATTTACAGATCTACAGAGTTTATACATTTCATATACTAATATTTACATTTCCAATGCCTTTGTCCGATTTAGAGTTTCAAATAGTTAATGTACTTTATCTCCTCATAAATTTACTGGTTCATCGATAGGCGAAATAAAAAAAAAATCAAGTACAAGGCGGGACAAATATACGAAAGACGAATAGGGCAACATAAAAAAAATATTTTTATCTCGTAATTACGAGATCTTTTCTCGTAATTACGAGAAAAGATCTCGTAATTACGAGATCGTTTCTCGCAATAACGAGAAAAGATCTCATTATTACGAGATAATGTCGTTATTACGAGAAAAGATCTCGTTATAACGAGAAAAGATCTCGTTATAACGAGTTAATTTTCTCGTTATAACGAGAAAAGATCTCGTAATTACGAGTTAATTATCTCGTTATAATGAGAAAAGATCTCGTACATGTATTGTCTTTATATGACGCCACGCCGCGTAAAAACACACAGTGTAATATCAAATTACACAAGTAATATCAACCGGATATAACTACCCACATTAAAAAAAATGGCGTTTCATTGCATTTTTTCATTTAATTCTCATATTTCATGTAAACAAAATACTGAGTTGAAAATCGATAATACATACATTGTACAACCCCCAAACAACAACAACAACAAACAAACAAATACAAAACAGAAACATATGTTAACTAATAAATTCAATAAAAAATATTTACATTATTTGAAATAACTCCTATTGTCTAGATATAATAAAAAATTAGCTTTTTAAAGAAATATCTTGTGTGTTAACCATAAATAAAAACTATAAGCTTGTGTATATGATTACTTTATTTTGTTCTTTTAAATATCTGACATAATTTTTGAGAATGGAAAGAATACCAGAATAGTAAAGATAATTAACTCGTAATAACGAGATCTTTTCTCGTAATTACGAGATAAAAATATTTTTTTATGTGGCCCTATTCGTCTTTCGTAAAAAAAGCTGGACAGAAGTAGGGCTTAGAGCACGTGGATTGGCAGAATCAAAGTCATGAGAATATAACAAACTAGAAACAAATTGACACAAGCTTCAAAAATCGACCGCAAACCAATTAATCGATTCTTTCATGAAAAAATTAGAAACTAATCTCTTGCATTCATCTGTTTATCAATTTATACCTGTGATACTAAACATTTGAATGCGGCATTTCAGGATTTTCTTCAGTACATAATACATGTTCATTACTAGATGAACAATGTATAGCAAATTAGTCATAGTCCTCTGCGTCCCCGCACTCAGTTTAATTGGTACAGACGAACTCTGGTGGAAGTTTGATGTTAAAGTAATTTTACATTTAACCATTTAAACTAACTTTTGAATTTACCTAACTAGAAATACAGCTGTAGTTTAATTTTAATTAAACGTGATAACTATATGGGTCTCCTCTCTCGCTCAGAGGATGTTAAAACCCCAAACTCTCTCTAGATCCGCCACCACATTTCTTTTCTATCTTGTTTTGGTGTGAGATGAAGCGGGAAAAGGCTTGGTATATTGTATAACACGCTTTATCCTTGTCTGTTGAAAAAAAAAATCTCCTAATATTCCGTCTGATAATAAATTAAGAATTAGTCATATTTTTGAAAATTTTCCCTATCATGTGTACATTGTATATTTACATTTACGCGTCATTTTAAATTATATATACAACAAATCCTGTTGAAGCAGAGAAAGCAAGGCCGTAACTAGCATTGAGGCAAGTGAGGCAAATGCTTCAATAAACTTTGAGTTTTCTGAAAAGTGAATAAAGTTTACTGAATTATGATCTATTTTAACGCAATATTATCAACATTCCTCTTTGTTCATGTGGAAAGTATGAAGATGTTTACCATTATTTTTTTGCATGTATAAAGTATGCAAATGCTAGAAACAATCTTTTTAACCACCTATTTATGCTAGAAGAATTAGTTACAATTGACACTAACCTGTTATTATGGGGTGATATAGATTTACCTGTATCAACTAATATTAATATTTTTGCTGCTGTACATAGATTTATTACTGAAACATGTAGATTTAAAATTGATTAATGTTATTAATTAACTTGCATCACTTGAAAATTATTATAAATACTATATTTTAATGTATTATTTGCATGACATATTGTTATATTTATGGAGAGGAACTAGTAAGTTGTAAGAACTTGTTTCCAATCCATTTGATTCGTCAATAAAATATGTTCAAAACAATAAAGTTTTACATTGAACTTATGAATTATGTGTGTCTTCGTGCCAAATTAGGGAACGACAATTTGTTCCTGGGGGGGGGGGGGGGGGCTTGCAATTTTTTTTGTGACGGATTATTTATTTTAATGCCTGTCAATGACATTATTTTTTTCATGATTATCAAGGACAGATTATTTATTTTCTTCTATGTCTTACCGTACCTTGATCTATTGATTCTAAAAGACTTATCATTTATAAACCATATTCAGATACAGGATTTGGGGAGGGGACAGGTATAACTTTGTTTAGGCAAGAGGTCTGGGGCCGCCGTAAAGGTCCCAGTGGGTCCTGGGCGAAGCCCTGGTGGAGGCCAAGGAAGTACACCCCCCACCCCACCCAACCCCCGAAGCTCTTTGGGTTTCGTGTATTTTAAGAGTAAAACCAGGCACTTTTATAGTGGTATTGGTTATTATGAACCAAAGAATAACATAATTAATACTGGTCATACCGTACTTTGAATGAAGTAAGTTCAGGGAGCAAACCACCTGAAGCTCTTGGGTTTTTCAATATGTACATGTATAAGAGTAAAACTTTTGTAGGAATTGGTTAGATATGCACCAAA
The DNA here is from genome assembly GCF_032062105.1 of Saccostrea cuccullata. Taxonomy (NCBI): domain Eukaryota; kingdom Metazoa; phylum Mollusca; class Bivalvia; order Ostreida; family Ostreidae; genus Saccostrea; species Saccostrea cuccullata. The sequence continues at coordinate 2,833 of NW_026932399.1, read as the reverse complement.
GTATGACATTATTATGTCGTATCATTTGAATGAAAGGAGCCCAGGGGACTTTTCCCCCTGAAGCTCTTGGGTTTTTGTGTATTTTAAGAGTAAAACTATATAGGCACAAAAATATTGGCATTGTCCCAAAGTATGGCATTATTACTATTATTCGTATCATACTTTGAAATTTTAAGTGAAGGTCTGGGATCGTACACATGTACGTCCCCCTTAGATCTGCCAATGTAAAAATTTTGTATGAATTTATCTGGAAAGTATAATTATTCGACAAGAACATTTATCTTTTGTGGTGTATAAGAATTGGTTTGTATTAAAAGTTATTCATCACACCTACTAAGTGCACATTGTCATGTTGATAAACTGACTTAAGTAACCAGTCCGGTAATCTGATTTTAAATACTATTTGGATCTAAAATGGCGAGCGAAGCGAGCCAAAAAAAAATTGAATTGAAGGATTTTGAGATTAAATTACAATTAAAAAAAAAAGGTATTTTTACAATATTTAATTATCAGAAGTCAAGCTCAGATTATTTATTTTCTCTGTAGTAGAGGTCAGATTATTTATTTTCAACATTTTCAGGGACAGATTATTTATTTCCAAAATCTGCCACGCCCCCCCCCTTCAGAATCAAATGGTCGTCCACTTAAAATTTTCAACTTTTGTTTCAATTTCTATAAATCGTTCATCTCACTATGTGCCTCATTTTTATTCAGAACGCATGTAAAATATAATTCAAAATGTTTGTTTTGTATGTTGAATCCCTTCTAAGAATTCATACTGAGACACCACTACTTGCAGGTGGAGGGCTGCAAGTTTTAAATTTATACTGGAATTGCAGAGTCACTGAAGATGATTGAATAGAGAGAGAGATCTTTTTGTGCCATCACTTTCTTTGACTTAGGACCTCGGGTTTTACTGTTTCATCCGAAGGACCTGTCTGTACATCCCGCAGTGGGATTCGAACCCATGATGTAAGGATCAATTAAGGAACATTCGCTCTAACCACTGTGCCATGCGGGCGACAATTCAAAACGTAAACACTTTTTACGATTAAATATTTATTTTCTAAAACTAAGGTTTCAGGACCCCCCCCCCCCACACACACACCACTTGGAAACCCCCATCACTGGCCATCAGGCATTACCCTTGTCCCGTCTGGGACTAGGAATGCCTGATGGTCCTGCCTCACTCAAAAATTGAGCCTAGTTACGACCTTGCAAAGTAACTTTGTTTATACATGTATATAACGAGGTCTTTGCTTTGGACTATGCCCAAATGTGTGCTTATTTTCTCCGCACTTCAGTTACGACGGAGTTTGTCAATCAGGATTGGATGAAACATTTAACCCATTATTTATAAAATTTTAATTTTATGATTATTGTGTGTTTTTCATGAACATTTAGACACTCTTTCTTAATATTCTAGTACATGAATGTTAAATATTTTTTATTCAAATTGTTCTAACTCCACAGAAATGCACGGCGACAATTTTTCATATCAAATAACCGACTGCCTCCTGGCGGCCGGAAATAACTGCCAAATTTTTCGATTTCATTACGATGATCAAACGCTTTGTTTGCGTTTGCGATACACTTGTCCGCATTTCCTCTGTACGTAGCGTTATCGGGTCAATTTGAAGGACAATTGAAGATTTTTAAAGATTTTCATTTTAAAGAAAGCAAAAATGGCACAACAATTATTTAACGCAAATATGCAGTTCTATGCTTATTTCAAATATCAAAATCCACAGCTTATCTTTTTCCCACTAGAATTTCCCAAACATTTCCTTATGTCTAAAACGAAAGTACATTTTCAATTAAAAAAAACATTAGTTATGTTGTCTTACGAAAATTATATGATAGAGAAAATAATTATCATATTATCTAATTTATAATTCGATATCGAGTAAATTCACACCAATCACAAATATTTCTTCGTATACTTACCTGCGGAATGAATACGCTGATAGAGGTTCCTTAATTATTCCTTGACATAAACTTCCGCCAGTCACATGTTGGTTCACGCCTATAACATGTTCCACCTGAGGGGTTTTGTGTCACGTTGTTTCGACCTATTTTTATATGCATGTAACTTATGTATTTTGCGGAATCATGGATATGATTTCATTAGATTAAGGCAATATCCGTATATAACCGTGTTCCATGTTAGCCATATAATGTAATATGCTGAGGGTGCAACCGTCAGTGGTAGAATCAGTTTCATTAGAAAGTAAAACAATTAAGTATGTCAGCTTGTATTTCAGAATATCATTCTAGCAGCATTGTTAAATAATTGTCTACATTTCTTAAAGTCATTCTATGCCAAGGAAAAGTCAACTACGATAATTCACTACCACTGAAATATATTGTACAAACCGTTTTTTTTTTTTTTTTTTTTTTGAAGGGATAGAAAATATATCTGACGGAATGTACAGATAGTACTTTGGAAGAAGATATTACAAGTCATGTTGAAATAAAAGTTCACCCCAAATTAATAAGTTTGGTATGTTGAAAGCCTATGCTTTTTTCGAAGTTTATTAAAATTGTTTCACAGTAAGCATTGAAAATATAGATTTACGTGAAATTTATTTATTTCCTGTAAAATGTAAGCGGTGTATTTTATTCTGACCGTATGTAGAATAAATATTCTAAAACTGTATTTGGACAAACACTCGTATTGTTTTGTGCATCTCATGTTATATTTCAATGGATGTTTCTATGTACCTTCCCTCTCCCCCAAGTCTTATTATGTTCCCCAAACGGAGTTTGGGAACATATTGTTTTTACTCGGTTTCTTCTTCTTATTATTATCATCATTATTATTAGGGTCTTT
>NW_026932398.1:0-5157 GCF_032062105.1 Saccostrea cuccullata | reverse complement strand
AAAGGTTTCGATCAAATCATTTAATTAGAATTTATCCGATTTCTATGGTTACTTTGTTTCAGTTTGTAAAAGGTATTCAGTACTCCTGATAATTTGCAGTATTCAAAGGTGATTGCCGTGAGTCCCAGGCGAATTGACATTGTTCTGAGTAGCTAGCTTGCTAAGGATAATGGCATTTGGTTATTAAGCTTAAGAAGCGGCAAGGCAATAAAACGCTTAATTCATATACTTGGTTAAATAGAGAAATTTTGTTAAAGTGATGTTCTTGGAAATTCCCCAATATCGGGAAATTGCATTAACATGATACGTATCTTGATTAATATGCGTAGGAAGATGACATTATAAAACTCATGGAACAAACACTCTACGGAGTGCAATAATTTACAAAAAAATTATCGAATTAAAGATTAACGTTGCATAAAAACGAAAAAAATGTTTATTATTATTCATGGGCCTTTTGAGTCACTTTAATTTTGTGTCCAAATAAGGGGAAATTTTACTATTATATTAACTGGTGGTGAAGGTAAGTATCTCGAGAAATTTGATGATAAGTAATGAACAAAATACTAAGTACTCAGTAAACAATCATTATTAATAAAAATACATATAATTTATTCTTCACCTTCCAGCGCTCACTTCTCGTTGTCACCATCTCCGTGCAGACTAGACAATGCAAGTCACTTAATTATTAAGCGCTTAATAAGCTAGTTACTCTTTAACATTCTCTAAATTGGCATCTCTCATGAAACTATTATTGTTCATGGACCTAATAAGTCACCTGGGTTGTGTCAAAACAAGAGGAGACTTTTACTATAATATTAACCGATTCGCGAGCTTGAGTGATTGTATGTTGATTAACGTCACTCTGGAGAATTTTTCACTCGTGCGGAGACGCCACAACTTATCGGTGTAGAGCTGCATGTCTATGAATGGCGCTTACATCAATTGAGCATTAATTGATCTTTATCGTGTCAGCACTTACTGCGACACAGGGCCTCGATGTATATGGTCCTATCCGAAAGACCGGCCTCCATGTCCCACAGTGGGATTCGAACCCACGACGTTAGGGTCAACTTCTCACTTCGCGACTTTTGAGCAGACGCTCGAACTACTGCGCCACGCGGTCGATCGACTCCGATTTGCAAGAGAAATTGGTTGTTATTATTATTTAACGCTGAGTGGGAAATATTTCAGCGATAAAATGAAGAGGGTATGATCATTTTTGAAATTTTTGGTTTCTTTGCCCCCACCCCGAGAGCCTAATCTTTTTCGAAAACCAGAGAAACATTTTTTTCACGTGTCAAGGGGGTTGTTAGTCTTGACACGGGGCACCATTTAACGTCCCATATGAGGGACTAAAAATTAAAAAATATATATACAATATTGTTTAAGTGAACCATTTTAAATTTTGGAATTAAAATCAGTTTCATTTAAAAATTCTAAAACTGTTTATATTTGTAAAAAAAAAACTTCATGCACCGTTTGCACATTTTTAAAAAGTCTACTTCGAGTAGGAGAAAAATCAATACATTCCAAAAGAGTATATGACCGATAGTTCACGTAATATACATTCTGGTCTCAATTCCTCAGTACGTTAATATTTATGTGTATTTTTTTTCATAATAATAATCTTTATTACATTTTCAACAGTGAAATACTGTAATTTATCCATTGAATAAAAATGATATCCTGTCACAGTGTGAAAGGATATCAAAATGATATCCTGTCACAGTATGAAAGAATATCAACCGGAACTACTTTTCATATTTCTATGGAAGAGTTATATCCCTTGATTACATTTTTCCCCAGTTTTATCATCAAATTTATTATAACACCCATTAGTTTATATAATAAACAAATTTCAAAAAAAGAAACTTTTTTTGTTAATTTGAACATTGAATTATGTCCCTTGATCTTTCACTCCCTTGGCAGAGCTCTTTTGTCGTCTGTTTAAATATTATTGTATTAAAATGGAAAAAAATAATGCTAATGACAAAAATGTTACCACATTGGATATAAAAGGCATGTCAAAGAATGAAAATGACAGACAATGACTTGAATGCATTCATTGAAGAGTTGGATGAGGAAACATTAGCAGGCATCAGTTATAACCTAATTGGAGATTTTTCTGTTGAGCTCACTCCAGGAGGTGACCAAGTTTCACAAAACAAGCGCTTTGCTGAGGTCTGTTATGATGATATTGATAAATTTCTGACAACTAATGAGAACAAAAACACTTCTAAAAAAACTAAATGTGATATTAACACATTCAAAGAGTTCTTACAGGCAAAGAGAGTTCAGGGTCCCTGAAATAATACCCCCCTTTGAGTTAAATTTGCACATAGCGTCATTCCTTCTCTCAGTCAAGAAAAAGGATGGCACAGAATATGAGCCAACCTCTTTGCGGGCCTACATGTCAAGTATCAATAGATACTTGCAGCAAAAGGAGTATGGGTACTCAGTCATCAATGACCTACAGTTCAGCAAGGCACGTGATGTGTTGAAAACAAAACAAAAACAACTGAAGTCACTCGGAAAAGGGAATAAACCCATGGCTGCTGACGAACTAACAGAAAATGAATTTAAAATATTCTACGAAAAGAAGATATTAGGTCCCTACACACCTACATCACTTACAAATTCTTTGTTTACAATTTGCACCAATCATTTCGGAATGAGGCCCGGCAGAGAAGTTCATGATTTGACTTGGGGAGATATGAACTGAAATATGATGAGGGGGAAAATTTAGAGTACATTGTTTTCAATCAGGAGAGACAAACCAAAACAAGAACAGGCGCTAATCCCAGAGATGTTAGGAAATTGAAACCAAGGGCTTATGCCACACCAGCTGAACCCGATAAAGACCCAGTTTCTCTTTACAAAAAATTCAGTGACATGCGACCTGAAGAAACCAAACAGGAAAACTCACCATTTTTTTTAGCAGTAAATGCACGTGCTGACATTGGTAAAATTTTAGAATTAACTAAATAAAATTTATATTAACTCTGTTGTAAATATAATTAACTTTTTGAATGAAGGAAAACAAAATCATAATTGCAAAATAATTCATATTAAAGGAGACCAACAAGTTACTGGTATAAGAAAAATGCCATGGGTATTAATAAACTGTATGGACTGGTCAAGGAAATGAAGTTCTCTGCTGGGATTGACAGTGACAAGAGATTTACAAATCATAGGTATTTTTAAAAGATGCAGGTCAAATTTAAATTAGTCCGATATATATGTATTTTTGAATTTTTAAACAATCTAAAAAAAGGAAAAAGCCCACCAAGACGCAAATGAAAACCCTCCAGCTAAAAAATACAAACGAATCTTACCTTTAGAAAGTGACAGCGATTAAAAAAGTCCCAACATCATTGAACAGTTCACTAGAGCAGCTGAACATGCTAAACTAAATTCTAACTTTCAAAACCCCGCTTTGATTTGTTTTCGAGAGTAATTCGTCCCTAAGTATTCATACGCGATATTTTCATCAATTAAAAAAAAAGAAAAATTATTGTATATTCAATAAGTTATCAATGAAATTACTTTAATGATGTTATATTAAAGTTGTTTATTTGTTCAAATTTATTGTGTTGATCATTTTGTGTATCGTTATTACGGAACTATATTTAGCGCGCAATATTGTTTTGACAGCTGAACAGGGAGATGGCTAATATGGGCAAAACAGAGCTGGGGAAAATGTAATAAACAGAAAATTCAATGTTTTGTAGTTGAATATGGAATTTATTTCACTCGTGAAACAGGATTTTTTGATATTTTCACTCGTGCTTCGCACTCGTGAAAATATCAAAAAATCCTGTTCCACTCGTGAAATAAATTCCATATTCAACAACAAAACATTGAATATCCTCTATTTATTTGCATATTACACCCATATGGGTCAAGCAATACAAAAAAAAATCAATGAGAACGATGAATTATATATACAATATCCATATAGAAATTTATGACCTATACGTATCCTGGAAGAGAATGAGTATTATTATACCCCCGTACCGAAGGAGAGGGGTTGTACTTTTTTACCCCGTGTCTGTCCTTCAAAAATTTTTGGTTGCAGGTTTCTAAGCAACTACTCATCGCAGATGCTTGGAATTTTAGCACATTCTTCCTGAGGCATGTTATATGATATAGGATCCATTTTAGTTCAAATCAGATTTCGACTTCCTGTTAATCTGTGCATCTGTTCGAACCAAACATAACAAATTTTCGTCGCAGTTTTCTCAGCAACTACATGTACTTATCGCAGATACTTCAAATTTTAGCACATTCTTCTTGAGGCATGCCATAAGGGTGGGATTCATTAATGTAATGGATAATGGATTGATAGACGAGAAAAAATGGCAATTTTTATTTTATTTCATTGTTTAGCCGAAGAACATTTGAATTTGTATTTTATGAGTCCTTATTAAAGGACAAGTACATGTACAAGAAAATACGATATTTCTATTATGATACGAGTTTTACTGATATACTGGTTGTATCACCACCTAAGAAAGTTTATATTTAAAAGATGCCATAGTTTCTGTATGACAATATGTGGTTTTGGAGACCAGAGGGCATGCTTATAAAGCTATCTAAGGACTAAGACCTAAGACATATCATAAGACAAACTTACGACAGATCTTAGTCTTACATGTAAGTGGGGCCATCGAATCTATCCTTTCTTAGGAGACCTATCTTAGTCCTAACTTTTACGACAACCGCAAACTTGTCGTTAAGCGATGTAGCATAGTGGTTAACGCGTTAGCCTCAAAGCAGTATGATATGAGTTCGTCGGATTTTCGTTTCTGGAATTCGAATCTCTCAGAAAAGGTTTTTTTCTCATAATTCAGAAAATTCAATGATGAGAAGTTAATTTAATTACTCAGTTCACATATTGAATATGATTTTTTGATATCTGACGCTATAGGCATTCTGTCCGCTTTGTTCCCCCACCTTGTAACTTATCCCAGTAATACAAATAACTATGAAAAGAAAATGTACAGGTCGTGTGGTTCCGCTTTTGTTTCTGCTTGTTATTTAGATTAACACAGGTTGCTATGTTATATCACACGTCTTTACAAAAAAAACTTGGAGGGGGGGGGGGTATGGACTTAACTGCTAAAAATATGAATGCAATGGAAATTGATGAAA
>NW_026932397.1:0-5101 GCF_032062105.1 Saccostrea cuccullata | reverse complement strand
GAAGCCTCATAGTGAATTGTCTTGATCAAGTGACTTTTACCTGTCCCAGCACCTCCTGTTACAAATACATGCAGTGGTTCAATGTTCTCTCCAGATATCTTATTCAAACACCATTCATGCACAGCATAAAAAATTTCTTTTTGTTTCATATTCAAACCTTGTAACATCGGAATGATCTCTTCTCTCGAGTGACTAGGTTCTGCTACATGAAAAAGCAAGTCTTGAGAACCATTATCCTCTATCTCATGAGTGATCTCTGGTTCTCTTTTATCCATTTCCTCAGTTTTTTCTTTCTCAATCTGACATTCTTGCCTGCTTAATTCAGTTTCAGGACACAATCTTGCCCATGCATCATCTGGCTCACCCAACATTTCCAATGCCTCTTCAGCATTCTCAATAGCTCCCTCATATTTTGAGTAAGTGGCATGATTTCTCTGCACAATACTTTTGACTGCCTGTAAACTCTTATGTGGCCCTGTTCTTATGTATCCATTTTCAAAGAATGTTTCATAGAGTTCAAATCCTGGTGGTTTCAAGTGATCCATTTTCCAGTATGGGAGAAATAGCTGTAGCATTGCTTGGTAATACTTTTCTGGTTCGTTTTCTCTGTTAAACCGTGGATACCTTACTATAGCTGCTTTGGACCTTGTTCTTTTCTGTATGTATCCTTTTCCATTTCTCAGTTCAAAAACACTTTCTTTCGCACTCTGTGGAATCTGTGATTTAGCAAGCACTCTAAACTCTGAACAGAATTCTGCTAAGCATGTCTCCATGAAAGCATCTTCTACTGGTCGATTTTCATACCTCTCCACAATGTTTGTCATCCAAATGTCTTCATCATCATCCTCTGCTATATCAATATTTCCACTACACTCTTCATTTCCAACTCTCTGTTTTTTTTTAATTTCAGCAAGAGGTTTACTTAAACGTGTTGGATTTTCACCAACTGGAATAAATACTGTGTTCCTTGAGCACTCTTTCATCTTTTAGATTGCATACCCTGTACACGGCTTCCTGTGCACTAACTTCTCTATGATTCAAATATGCTGTCCCTATATGTCTTATTGTCTGTTGTGCACTTAAATTTCCCTCCTTGCTTCTATTTGTGTTTGTTTTAGCAACATTCCCATTTCTCTTTCTGATTTGGAGATATATGAAACAATATATACAATGCAGCTAAATGGATCCAAGATATATTGTATATCCATATTAGCATTCCATGATTGAAGAATAATGTATTAACTTGCTTAACCATCTCAACTGGATTTCGTTTTAGAATAGTAGTAAGCTTTGTGGAAAGAACTTTGTGTGCCATCTCATACAAATCTTGACAAAGTTCAATACTTTCAAATATCTCCTCAGTTGTTTTTCTTTCACTATTTTCCACCAGAACTTCATTCCATACATTCAATAATATCTCTTTTGCTTGTGAAGTTTTTAATCTCTTATCCATAGTGTCAACAGTTTCTTGCTCACATGGTCTGCTGATAAACGTTTTCTCTGATGGTGGTCTTGGAAAATTGAATCTACACTCAGTTTTCTTTTTCCTGCATGACTTTGAATGACTCTTGCTATGTTGTTGTACATCTAGTACAATCTTTTGGAGTTCAGGGTCTTCATCTTCAGATGGTAAAGCACAGGTGACATATTTGTCAATGAAGTCACATACTGTCTCCTCACTATCCTCATTAAGTTTAGGTGCATTCTTAATCCAGTACAAACAATGCATATGGGGAGAGCCCCTCTGCTGAAACTCTACTCTCACAAAGTAATCTATCACATTTCCTATTGGTTTTGCTGGCGACATTATTACATCTCTCTGGAAAATATGGAACCTATGATCAAACATTCTCGCAACAGTAACTGGATTGTTCCTCAGAATTTCACTTTTTTCACTCCAGTCCAAATCTGTTGGGTTTCTACTATCATTTCCATGCTGCAGAATTGTAGCCACTATATCATTCCACCTGAATTCAGCTGATGAAAATGAGCAAAACCAAGTTGGAATACCTAACTGTCGTAACATAGCAAAGAGATCTTTCTGAGCATTTGACCAATATGCAGGTGTCCCTCTAATTGGTTGCATAAATCTAAGAGCCTCATTATTTTTCAGCAACTTGGAGAGTAGAACTGGATTTTGAAGCATTTCTGATGTCACATTTTTACCCCCATCAACCTTTGAAAAGGATTTGCGAATTGAAATCTGTTTTCTCTATTACCTGATTCAATTCTGACATATACTGGGAAAAGAAAATGTAGTCTGTGTCCTTTGCAAATCTATTATCTGTATTCATGAGTCTGTTGTTAAAATACCTTGACAGAGTTATTCTGGTACTTCTATTTTCATTCCATGAAAATTTACCTGATGGAAATAAATGTGGAAAAGTTTTTGCTTCATTCCCTTCTGCTTGCAACATTCTAATTGGATTTTTTCCTTCACTTGGTGCAATATTGTATACATCATCAAAGTAATGGTCTAATACATCTTGAGCAATATCAACAGGCTGCAAACATGTGTCCGTTACAACTTCTGGGATTTCCTTTATATATTCCTCATCTTGTCCCTCACTTTCCAATGCTTCTGAATCATTCAAGGAATATTCACTTTGTTCAGAGGAATCCTTCCATGTAGTATCAATTACAACATCTTGATACCACTGATTGTTTTCTTTCAGATATTTCAGAGCTGCCATTATGTGTCTTGGGTTGACAAATTGATACTCAAAGTATCCTTTGTATGACAACCTGCGCTTTAACTTAACTCTTAGCAACATGTTTTCATCTGAAGCACGGGGTAAACTGGCAGTTTTTCTCAAGTTTGATGGTACACACACAACTGGTCCATGAATGTTTCTTTGTCTACCTTGTGGGAGGGCCATTACCTTCATGAATGGAATGTGCAGAGCAATTAGATGTTGTTCTAAGCTATTTAAGGAACAGAGTTCTTCTGGAATATCTTCCAAAGACATTTTGTTTGCAGCTGCTTCTGCAGGTATATTGCCACCTAGTATTTTCCTATGACATGTATAGCAAATCCAGAGTGATGACTTTTTACAAGGTTTTGGGCAAGACAAAGTGCATAAATGTACATATTTGTTGTCAATGCATGTGGAGGCAATTCTTCTTGTTTCATCATTTTTGTCATACATCTCATGTGCACATCTCTGTACTTGGTTTTCAAATAACAAACGGTGGCAGCAACAACATGTAAATTCTGGTCCTTTTTTTGCCTCCTCTAGAAATAAACGAACTACTTCATCTTCATTTTCAAGCCTCATTTTTACAGCACTCCTTTTCTTTCTTACACTTTCTTTCTTTTTTGACTTTGTTTCAGCACAAAGATGATATTTTATCTTCCCTTCTGCTTTGACCTTCTCCTTGTGCTTTACATCATTCTGATACTTCTGAACTCCCCTAAATTTAACATTTTCCCTGTGTAGTTCATTTGTTTTGTATTTGTCTTTACTTCTTTGTTTGACATCCTCTCTATGTAAATTGTCAACTTTGTATTTTTGTCTACTTCTTAGCTTCATATCTTCTCTGTGAAATGTATCTAGTCTGTATTTCTCGGTACTTCTTCCTTTGACATCTTCTCTATGCTTCATATTCACTCTGTATTTCTTGGTACTTCTTCCTTTGACACCTTCTCTATGCTTCATATTTACTTTGTATTTCTCGGTACTTCTTCCTTTGACATCTTCTCTATGCTTCATATTCACTCTGTATTTCTCAGTACTTCTTCCTTTGACATCTTCTCTATGCTTCATATTTACTCTGTATTTCTCAGTACTTCTTCCTTTGACATCTTCTCTATGCTTCATATTTACTCTGTATTTCTCAGTACTTCTTCTTTTGACATTCTCTCTATGCTTCATATTTATTTTATATTTTTCTTTACTTTTTGTTTTCGCTTTTGACCTAAATTTTTCACTTTGTTGGTATCTTATTCTTTGAATTCTTAATTTCTTTTCCTTGCAAGAGTCTCTTTTTGATCTTCTTTCTGCCTTTGATGTTTTCAACAAGTCTCGAACTTTTCCCATATAGTTTTTGTGTTGTTGTCTCTTAACATAGGCCTTGTTGCCTGTCACTTTAATGGTCTCAGAGTATTGAGTTTCTTGGCCAACTTTTGTCACAACTTCATAATGATTAAGGTTTTTATGATTCAAATAAACTGCTCCTTGTGAAACAGCACTGGAATTCACCATCTGTCCAAGAAAATGTTTTCCAATGAGCATCAGAATATGTATGAATATTGATATTGAGCAAATGTGACAATGCTAAAATTTCCATTTCTGTTGCCCATGTTCCTTCTGAAAACATTTTTCTTTCTAACAAGTAATTTTCAACACTTTCTTCAACACGTCTCAGAAATGGTCTAAAAATCAATTCATTTTGAAGAAGATGGTTGCAAACTGCTGATCTAACTTTCTGATGATGGTCCTGTTTTCCTGTCAAACAAAATGAAATGGCCCTAAAAAAGCAATTGCCATCTGAAAAAATTTCTATACAGTTCAGGGGTGCTCCAATATCTTCTGTCCCAGATCTTTTTCATCATGTGCCGAGTATGGTAATAGTAATTTTTCACAAAGTTGCTTTTTCATACTTTTGATTGATGTCACAGCTTTCATTTTTCTGAAAATGTGGACAAATCCATTTTCCCTTCCAATATGTTGTAAATTTTGTGCTGGATTCTATCTTTGTTGCTTAGGTCTTGTTTCATTGAGCAATGTACCCCTGTTATTTCACACTGAACTGCAGTAGAATATCCCATTGATAATGCTAATGATAAAACATGATTGTAGATATGCAATACACTTTCATGCAGTAACCTTGTGCTCTTACCATTTGCAGAGAGATGGCCTTCAGTAGACCTCGAGTGGGAATCAAAAGTGAAAAACTTATTTCCTGTTTTGCCAACCAAAAATGTACTTCCTCCAAAGCACACAAAACACCCATCTGTATTTCCAAGTGCTAACTGAAGTGCCTCTAACAAAGAATATGCATTGAAGTCATCATGATTTACTTCAACATTTGCTAAGTTTATCAAGCTTGGCAGAGATTCATTCGGTTTAAACTCAAACAAGCTATTAAAACACTCAAA
>NW_026932396.1:0-5109 GCF_032062105.1 Saccostrea cuccullata | reverse complement strand
ATAATTATTCATTTAACCTGTAGTTAAGTGTATTGATTTTTAAATTATTCTTTTCCAAAGAGGTCCAGAGTTAGCCTCAGGGTGCTAATTATATTCTGGGCAATTTCTGGCCATGGTCATTTTGTATCTTTTAGTTTCATTGGTTTTTTTTAGTATTGTCTTATGCTTTTCTATTGGTTTTTGTGTTTCCCTCCAAGTTTTCTTTGTGTTTTTGGGTAATTCTTGTTTGGTTGCCATATGTATTGGAAGTGTTTTTGTCATTGAGTTTACCATAGTTGTTTTACATATCAGACATTGACATAGAGACCAACACTTCCTCTTGCATGGTAAGTAATTCTTTAATACTAATGAGTAATAAGATTCTATTTTATTAAATGTGAAATCTGTAATTTTTGCACTTAATTCCTTAAATCACTTTTTTCTGGAGTAAATGTATAGTATGAGTGAGGCCTTAGATATAGAGTTAGGTGTAAATAGAAAATGTATTGCTGTCTCACTTTTTCATATTTTTAAAGTAAACTTTATTTTATGATTAGTATAGATATCTACAAAGTTGTTTATTGTTGATTTGTAGATATTGAGTAATTATCCTTTTGCTGTTTTGTGTATGCAGCTTATATGCTGTTGTACAGCATTTGACCCATTCCCATTGAATGGTACGCATGTTCATTGTTTTTATGCTAAGCAATAATTGATAATGTATATATACATTGGAATGATAATTATTGTAAAGATTTTATTATAAATATTCATTGATTAAAGCAATGGGAGATTTTATTATGTAATTTTCATGTAATTGGATTTTCTCCCTTGATTCGGATAAAGCTATATGATATATTGATTTGTACATGTATATTGATTAATAGCTTTATAGTTTTTATGCTTAGAATTTATAATTTGTTATTTCATTATAGGGTTTTGATGATTATCTCATTGATCCATCGAATAAAGAGTTATCGTCTTGTCAAACTCGAACCTTCAGCCTTGTTGTTCATTCTTAACATCTGACTACACAATTACGTCCACACAAGTCTGTTACATTTTCTTATGCTCAAAGGCAAGCTCACCGCAACTTGTTTTTGCTAATTTTGTATAAGTCAAATAAAACACTTTCATAGAGATGAATAATGTCATTTATTAAAATGAAGGTATAAATGTGAACAATTTAACAAACAAGAAGGGGATCAGATTCACAGGCTTTGATTAGCAGTTACGTAAAATATGATAATGTCTGATCCCCCAAAACTGACTAGAAAAAGTATCTGTAAGACAAGACAATCAAAACATCATATGAAAAAGTTAGCAAAAAGATGGCACATCAAAACAAAATAGGCCACAAGATGTGACATGCATGTCACATCCATGTTAGATGTGACATGCAGATCACATCCGCGCCATCAATACAATGCTATTTTAGTATTTTATACATGATGCTTGACAACCAGTTGGTAATTAGATACTTTTCAATCACCTAGGTTTGTTTATGCTTTTTTCTTGAAATCTTGATTGGAAATAAAGGTTTTACACATAAACAGAATGTATATATTTACAAACTTGACCTTTTGACTTCAAAATCACTAGGGTCTCTCTGAGGTCAACGGACATTGTGGTATAAAATTCTATTGCAAAAGATGGAGGACTTCTTGATATATTGCACAGAAACGAAAATGTTTAAAAGATAGAATTTAGGAATTTAAGAACTTGATCTTTAAAATCACCTTAAAACTTCACAATCAATACACTGTCAGGTCTTCCTTAGGCCATAGGGAGTTGATATGTAAAATTTCATTTCATACCAAAAGCTCAAAAACTTCTCGAGGATGTCGCGTGGAAACAAAAATGTTACAGACGTACAAAAAAAAAAATTACAGACTGGCAGACAGATCAAAATTATCACCCCCCACTTTCATTGAAAGCAGGGAACCAAAAAAAAAAAACCCATACCAAGGATGCTAGTTGAGTATTGCAAGATTTTCATGATTAATACAATAGATATCATTAATTTCAGTTAAGTGTGCAGTTTTGCATTACGTCACGATCTTTTTTGACAGATGCATCCAGCGTAAACAATTCACGCCCCTGCTGTGTGATTGGTCAACTCATATTATCAACATTGACACGGAAATAGTCTGTTGCACGAGCAACCAATCAGGGATTAGAAGAAAGTTCCAGTCGTAAAGCTTTCGGTTAGGAGGCGTGTACTATTCACCTTGAGCGCAGATGTCATCATAGGTTGTGATGTAATGCAAAACTGAACACTTAACTGAAACTGATAATAAACTATACGTAGTGTATTATACATGTATAGATAAATCAATCAGATATAATTAAATAGGGTGTTCAAAGGCACGCAGATGTTACCACGTATAGTATTATTGACGACAAAATAATGTTAGAAGGTCATTCATTATTTGTTTAAATTATACAGTCGCAGAAAAGAATAAAGTTACACAATTAGTAGAAGTGCGATAGATATATCTATCATAAAACTTAAAAGGAGTTAAAGTTAGAATAAAGAAATCGAAATTAATGTAAATAATTATTCACATATTTGATACAAACAACGTTAGCATTATTATAACATGTAATAACAGTTCCTATAACTGTACTGTATGAAATCTTTGCTATTAAAACTACATTAACTTTAAAAAGACATTTAATACATATTTCGATGTAAAACTTCGACCCCCTCTTATGGTTCCGTTCTACCCACGTGGATTATGATATGGACACACTTGAATTTATGGTTTCTTATAAATTTTCACATAATTTAATCTTTTCCTGCCAAGTGGTTCTTGAGAAGATTTTTAAAAGATTACGAATTCTTAATTGTCTCCCCTTCAAAAGTTTGTTGCACTTTCTGTGAAAAAAAAATGATTTCCCTTCACCCATTCACCCAAGGATGCGTTGTTGCAAGTTTGGTAGAAATGACTTAGTGGTTCTTGAGAAAATGTCTAAAATGCAAAAAAGCTTAAAGAGGACAGACGGACACCGGATTCTCTTTGATCAGGAAATCTCACTGCTATCGGTGTATATTCTTTTAAAGTCCTGTTTTAGAAGAAAAAAAAAACAGTCGATGCAACATTTTTAAAGATAAAGATGTAGGTTCCTTTATATATAATAACGATAAAGCCATTATTTTTAGAGCATGGAACATTTTGAAAAAAAAGTGCATAACTTTTTATGGTTACACAAAATTCCAGTTTAGATTTTCGATCCGAAAATTCCAAAAAGGTTATTGAAAGGTACAGACCATAAATTTGTGCAAAAGTTTAATTTTAAAAGTTAAACCACATAAAATCGATATTCAAGCAAGTATGGATCTATTGATAAACCAATGAGGGATTTTTTTGATATATTGATATTTTTTGACATTCTGTGTAAAATTAATACAATCAGTCATAATTAACCCATACAAGTCAAATATGACAATTTACACGAACCTTTCAAACCTTTCAATGAGGTGATCTTGATTGTAATTTACGACAATCGTTTGAGTTTGTGACAGTGCCATTAACCTTAAATTATCCGTATGTCAAAAATTACGCATTTCTTAGCCTTGTACATACAGGAGTAACCGAAAAATTGGGATCTGCTTCATAACATTTTACTATTATAACAATCACGTTGTCGAAAATTCATGTGCCCTTTGGTATTTGGTGACAAAATGAAAATTGTTAGACGAACTTCAATTTATTATGAAAATTCATTATTTTGGCGTCATTTGTATTTCAAGGGAATTTTGGAAAACAAATTTCATACAAAAATAAGATCAGATGTATGCATGATATTCATTATGATGAAATATAATACAATCGTGTTATATTTTTCTTTTCAGAATTAGTGTTTGGCATTTTTGCAGCTATGTTCTTTATATCCTTTCTAGAAACTCTCCCAAATTCTTATGATCTCCTCGTCTGAACATTTTCCGAAAAATAAAGAATTTAATTTCAAAAGGAACATTTGAAAATAGATTTTAAAAAAACTATATAAAAAAAACAATGAAGCTGGAAAAAGATATATATAACAATAAAAAAAAGGTCCCCTCACTTTAGAGAAATCTGGGAGACTTACATATGTAAACAAAAAACAAACATGCTTGACGTGTGAAAGACAGCCATTTAGCCTGTACGACGTTGTATTGCATATAGAACGATTAACTTAATATGAGATGTTATACCAGTATATTGAACATGTGAAAATATTGTACAAATTTATATCTTCATAAAACAATTAAAAAGCAAAGAAATATTTAAATTTGATTCATTGCTCTATATTTGGATATTTTACTTGAAAAAAAAGGCGTTAATGGTACCCTAACAACCAAACTCTATGATAAATGTGATGACTTTAATTTTTCCATCATCAACTTCCCTTACTTATGCAGCAATAAACCTTCATCGCCTATCTTAATTTTTTAAATCGTCAACTTCCTTTACTTATATAGCAATATACCTTCATCACCTGCATATAGGGTTTATATATCTTTCAATTGATTCGATACGTAAGAGCATGCTGTACGAATGGACGATTTCTAAAACGAGGTAAATTATTGACAAACAAGTTGATTACCATGAATATCAGCAGTCTGGTTAAAAGTCATCATTTCGTAAGTTCTATGGTCGATACAATGGCCTTGTCAGCAAATACAATTTATCATTGAGCCAAATGCTGACTGACGTTTTTCAATTATTAGTCCATTGCACACTGAATTGACGATGGATTTCCCCATTAGTCCCCGATCATGACAAGGAGCACACGGCGGGTGGGACCGGTCGGCACGGGGATGTTCACTCCTCCATGACACCTGATCCCACCACTGATGGTTTTGAGTTCCGTATTTGCTCTTCTCTTATTGTGTATTGTTTTATGGATTTTTGAGCTTGAATACTGTTCGTTATCTCCATATATTACATTTCAAATGATGGGCTTTTTTGTAAGAGGAAAAAGTTCCCATAAAATATGACATTATTATCAGGATAATTACATGTTGTAAAAATATATATTGATGTTGATTGAATTAATAGATTAAAAACTACGCATTTTTATTTCTTTTCAAGACATTTGCTACAATTTGACAAATTTCTGCAATATTCTTTAGATCCATCA
>NW_026932395.1:0-5068 GCF_032062105.1 Saccostrea cuccullata | reverse complement strand
TTTATGTTTTAAGGCTACATCAATAGAAATGTTTTGCTTGTCGGATCTGTGGGCTCAGTGATCAAGAACCAGAATCAGAGTATATGGTTTCATTTTGTGAGATATTTTAAAATAATATTCTAAATTGCAGGTATCCAGTGACTCTCTCACCATCAAAAATGTAAAACATTAGAAGTAAGAGGCAGACATACAGAAAGAAACAGCCAGTGAGCCTAGAATTCCAAGACTAGGAAATAGAACCAGTCAATCATGACGCAGGCGCCGACGTCTAACGACGCGTGTCTGAGTATCGTGCACAGTCTTATGTGTCATCGCCAGGGTGGGGAGAGTGAGAGCTTCGCCAAGCGTGCCATCGAAAGTCTGGTAAAAAAATTAAAGGAGAAGAGGGACGAATTGGACAGCCTCATTACAGCCATAACCACCAGTGGGGCCCACTCCACCAAGTGTGTGACCATACAGCGTACACTGGATGGGAGGCTACAGGTATTTATAATTACGTCATTAACACTATCCCCCCCCCCCCCCACCACTCCACCAAGTGTGTGACCATAGAGCGCACACTAGACGGGAGGCTACAGGTATTTTAGGAATGTTTTTTAAGTTTTGTGTGAGTTATTGTTGTGTGAATCACACAGACTTGTCATGTAGGCATATTTCATGAAGCGCGCTAGAGCTTCATGAAAAATATGCCTACGTGCAAGTCTGTGTGATTCACACACCAATCATTCACTCTAAACTTAAAAACATTCCTTATATTTACATTTTCAATGTCTAAAAGCATAAAAAATGTACTCAATATTTGAGTTTCTTGCTGCCCTATTTCGTTATACTTTTACTAACGTAGCTGTAGCCTCATTGTGACGTCACATTAACGCACATTTCTCCGTGTATATTTCTCCGTGTGAGTATACACAAAAATGGTATTCAAATCAATTTCACAGTTGGCTTACTAGAAAAACACAGCAAATGTATATATTTATAATTACGTCATTTACACTATCCCCCCCCCCTCCACCAAGTGTATGACCATACAGCATACACTAGTCAGAAAACTACAGGTATTAATAATTAGGTCATAAGTGGTCCTCACTTCACAAAGTGCGTCACTTACTCTGTATGGTGCATGCTGGAAAGGTTTTATTCAGGTCATAATTAAGAGCACCCACTCACAAAAGTATTTACAAACAGATTAATTTATAAGTTATGAATTTCGTGACAAGTTCATCAGCACCTAAGCATTTAGAAATGTCGACTCCACAAAATGGGTCACTTTATAATTAACAGTTGATAATTATTGTATTGGATATCTGGAAAACAACTTTATTTTTTACCACTGGATTTCAAACTTAAAAATCATATGAATAAAGATAGTCATGAATAAAAGTTTGTTTTACAGGATTTAATCCCTGTCCTTCTTTATTGTGAGTAGCCAGTTTATTTAAAGAGGCTGGGGGTGGCAGTCATTTTCAGACTATTTCCATCTCCTATAAACGAAGAGCTCCATGTAAAGATATACAAAAATGATAAAATTTTAAAACTAAAATGTTTGATTTTTTTTCTTTTCCAAATGATAGTTGAAAGCTTAGGATACCGTATCTAAAAAATAAGTTAAATCTGGTGGTTAATTTGTCCCCCCCAGCCTCCTGAAGGCTAATGATATCGGGTAAAGATTCTTAATGAACACTGGGTGAATTAAAAGCAGGAACGTTTTCCTTAGTCATGATAAGCAATAAGGAATAACTGTAAGACTTCTTGGTTTCATAACGATGATTAATCGATTGGCTTCATGATAAATTTATGCATAAACGCCTTCGGGAGAATTAATGAATACTGGATGAAATAAAGAGTTGTACGATACTGTGTTATGTTTTTCAGGTCGCAGGACGTAAGGGTTTCCCTCACGTGATTTACGCGCGGATCTGGAGATGGCCAGACCTCCACAAGAATGAACTGAAGCACTGCAAGTTCTGTCACTACGCCTTCGACCTCAAACAGGACAGCGTGTGTGTCAATCCTTACCACTACGAGAGGGTGGTGTCCCCGGGGATAGGTACGTACTTCACTCTCTGTCTCATGTTTATAAACAGGACAGCGTGTGTGTCAATCCTTACCACTACGAGAGGGTGGTGTCTCCTGGGATAGGTACGTAATGTGTTGGTGTCTCTCTCTCTTTTAGTGTCTTTCTTCTCTCTCTCTCTGTTGATCTCTACTCTCTCTCTCTCTCTCTGTTCTCTCTCTCTCTCTGTTGTGTCTTTCTTTTCTCTCTCTCATGTATAAAAAACAGGACAGGATCAAACTTCTGGGGGAAAAAAACATGGACAAGTTTGGAAATCTGAATGAAATGAACAAAATCTTTGGAAATTTGGCTAATGGCTATGCGTTTTATTTTAATTATCCCCTCGCGCAAGTAGTTGTGGAGGGGATATAGCATCGCGAATGTGCATATGTGTGTATGTTAGTGTGTTAGTATGTTAGTGTGTTTGTTACACCTTGTGGGCAAGATTGACAGAAAACCTTTGCATTAACCATTCTCAGCGTTTACATACTTGTGTGGCAGTATAAAAAGATGAAGCCTATTCATTTTCAAGTTCATTGTTGAAATATTTCTTCAGATATCGCGTTTTCACTGTCTCGAAACCCTGACATTTATGTACAAGTTGACAATAATCATTTCCGCTAGGGAACCAGTTTAAGAGCCAGTTTTAAAGTTTAAAAGGCGTGTCGAGTCTGCGGGAACCGGATTAAGAGAATTTGGTGAATGCCGCTGTTTCATTACCAAATTCCAACAGGTGTCTCGGAATTTGGGGTGCACGTTATTCCTGAAAGCTGTAAATACAGTCCTCAAGTACAAATTAACCTCTTGATGTACATACATATATATACATTTTTATTTTTCATTACGAAAAAAATGCATATTACCTGGAACTGTGAGATATACATGTACTTAGGTAGGTAAATAATTAAAATTGCTGAAACTTATACATATAGCATACGTGATATGTTTCTGCTAGGTATAAGGAAAACTGCCCAATTACGTATGCATATTTTGCCCCCCTCCCCCCAAAAATACTATGCAATTTGATTTTGGTTAAATATAGACATCCCCCTCCCCCGATAACTTTGTTTTAAAAAACTGTGCAGAAAAACAATGTAATATCTTTTAAAATTAAACTTTACTACCCCAAATTAGGTATCCATATTATGCCCCCACCCCTTTAACCAAGATGCTATGCACGTTGCATTTTGTAAAAAAAAAAATGATGAACAACAACACCTCACTAATAATTTTGTCAAAAGTAAGGGAGTAGATCCTAATGTTGCGGGTTTGAATCCCATTGTGGGACGTGGAGACTAAGTCACTGGTCCTTTGAATGAGACCGTGTAAACCAAGGGCCCATGTCCCAATAGATGCTGGCACAAAAAGATCCCTCACTTTTCAATGGTTGTCAGTTCCTGTTATAGGAAAGAATGTGCAGCTCCCCACCGGCAAGCTTTCATATGAGCAAAAAATTCCTGAGAGGGACATTAAACAAAATACATTGTCCTATCAATCTTTAACATGTTTACACCAACACCAACAAGTAATCTCCAGTACTCTGAAGTTTTGTTGTTAAACAGAAGAAGAATGTCCCTCGAGAGAATTTATCTCTTATGAGATATTGCCATTACCAGTGAAGTTCCTGTCGCGAGGGGATGCTCCGCTTAGCGGTGGCCTTGTTTACCTATTATCTGATTTACAGTTGAGAATAATTAATTAAAAGATCAATTTTTAATATCTATGATAAGTGTTTATTTCTTTATCATGAATGACATTAACAATTACACTGTTTAAAGTTTATCTTGTTTTGAAAACCTGAACATACTGTAGACTGTAACATTTGTACATGTTTAGTATTAGTCATGAGATGCAGAGTTTCCGAAAACCAAATATTTCTATCAGTCATTCGGACTGACGACTTAATGCCTTCTACCAGTCCTAAGCATATTCTATCAGTCCGAATAAATTTTAGAATAGACAGTGTATATTTAATGATGTATTTCAAAATAAAAGGCATTGAATTTGTTAATCTCTGTTTATAGTAAATACATACAGATATCTCAATAAAATATTTCCAATCACTCAATCAACTGAAAAATAAGTGTTTTGTGACACACATAAAATATATTTCTAGTGTATTTTATGATTAAACATGAAAACAAAATGAATTTAATTTCATTCTAAATGAGCTGCTGCTAGTGCAATGATCAGAAAGAGGGAAGATAATTTATTTAAATTCGTTTTAATTTTCTTTCATGATAATCTAAACATGATTTTTAAATTTAATAGTGAGAATTATACATTAATTTTAAAAAGAATTAACTCAGTACCCTGACTTTTTCAACAATTTATATCATTTTATTTAAATTTTTGCCCCTATATTTGGGCTAGTAACTTTTTACTTTGGGCTAGTAACTTTATAGCTGCCACTAGCCCGTGGGCTAGTAATAAATTTTTCTAATTGCACACCCCTGCATTGAATTTGTTAATCTTTTCATGGCTCATCAACACTGATTGTGATACCAGGGTTATATTGCGGAATCAGGACAACTCGCCCCCAAGACAACTCGCCCCCAACACCTGTTAAGACAACTCGTCCCCAATTTAGGACAACTCGCCCCCGCTCAGGACAGCTCGCCCCCACTGTAGAGACAACTCGCCCCATTATATTTTATTGTGTATTGCAAGGAAAAAAACGACATATATTATTCAATAAAATATATTTTAAATGCAAGATTAATCTATGATTTATAATTGATATTTATTATAGGTAAAATAAAATTAATATTTACGATTGTGTGTGTAATATGTTGTTATTTGTTTGGTTTTTTCATATATATTTAGTGAACACAGTATATGTATAAAATTATATTTATTATTTCCTTAGACTTTTTTCTTATGAGATAAAGCAAATAAATGCGTTTTAATTTTTCATATTGTTTTAAATTTATATCTGTAGAACATGTCTAGGTAAATCAAGTGCAATGTTCTAAGTTGAACAATCTTAATTATTTAAACTGAAATGAAAAC
>NW_026932394.1:0-5132 GCF_032062105.1 Saccostrea cuccullata | reverse complement strand
TAGTATATTAAACTATATAGATAGTGTAGACAAGATGATATGGTCATAACGCACATACATTCACATGCGCACGCGTGCATTGCTAAAATTTGAATATAATTGGTATCATTCTGGGAAAACCTTTTTAAAGTAAAAAATGCACAGAGTTTGTCTTATTTAATGAAGCTTACAGGGAATATGGCACCAAAAGGGAGTTGGGGAGCGTTTGGGGAACATCTGTAACGGTCCCCGTTACAATTAGCACTAGTTATTATTATTATTCTTTTTTCTTCTTATTTCTTCTCCGGTACTTTTTTTGTCCGGAAGTGTTCTCAGAAACTGTTCACCAAACTAAGTTAAAACCTTTTTAGGGTTAGTAGGCATGTTGTGTAGATGTGCCGAACGAAGGTCATTTTGCGCGCATTCGCATGCACGTGCGGGCGCGTGCAATGAGTAAACTGACTGATATATTTAATATGGTTGTAACTTTTATATTTTTTGATAAAATGTTTTGAAACTCATTATATAAAGATATATAAGATATGTACATAAGATGACATGGTCAAATTTGCATGAACTCACGCGCATGCACGTGCACTTTGCTCTGATTGGCTGAAACAGAAATCTTAATATCTTTTTTGTTTTATGATGAAATGCTTTGAAACTTATAACATAGACATGTATTAGGATGTACTACAAAACGATATATAAAATTTTTCATGAAATCACGCGCATGCACGTGCGCTGCAATCTGATTGGCTGAAACTTTAAATGACTATAACTCCCTTGGTTTTCAACCAAACAGCATGGGATTTAGAACATAGATAGACAAAAACGACTCCTACAAGATGGTATGGTCACCATTCACATGCATGCACGTGCGTGCACGTGCCCTTTGCTCTGATTGGCTGAAACAATAATCTCAATATCTTTTCTGTTTTTTTTACAAAATGCTTTGAAATTTAAAACATAGGCATACTTTAAGATGTCCGACAATATGATATATAATAATTGTCATGGAAACATGCGCATGCATGTGCGCTGCAATCTGATTGGCTTAAACTTTAAATGGCTATAACTACCTTGTTTTTCAACCAAACAGGATGGGATTAAGAACATAGACAGACATAATGGACTCCTACAAGAAGGTATGGTCATCATGCACGTGCGTGCACGTGCATATGAGTAAAATAGTGTAGACAAGATGATATCGCCATTACGCTCATGCAATCACATGCGCACGCCTGCATTGCTTAAATTTGAAATACTTGGTATACTTTTGGGAAAACGTTGTTTACGTCTTAAATGCATAGATTTTGCCTTCTTTAATAAACTTACAGGGAATATGGCACGAGAAGGGAGTTGGGGAGCGTTTGGGGAACATCTGTAACGGTTCCCGTTACAATTAGCACTAGTTATTTTTCTTCTTCCTGGGAAAATCTTGTCCACGAGTGATCTTGTAAACAACACATCTGACTTAGGTGAAACCTTTTTAGGGTTAGTAGGCATGTTATGTAGAGTTGCCGAACGAAGGTCATTTTGCGGCAAGAGGGCGCACGTGCTTGCAAGAGCGCGCATGCAGCACTTGAAATGACCAATATAATGGATATTGCCGTAACTTTTCTATTTTTTGATGAAAAGTCTTAAAACTCATAATGTAAGGATATATTAGTAATGTAGATAAGATGACATGGTCAGAATAGCAAGATCTCACGCGCATGCACGTGCGTTTCGCTCTGATTGGCTGAAACTAAAGTCTCAATATCTTTCTTGTTTTAAGTCATAATCCTTTGAAATTTTGAACTTAGTCTCACATTATGAAGATCTACAGCATGGTATATAAGACTTTTCATGAAAGCACGTACATGCACGTGTGCTGGAAAGAGCGCGCACGTGCAACATGTGAAATAACCAAAATAATTGATGAAGCCGTAACATTTCTATTTCTTGATGAATTTTTTTGAAACTCATAATGTAATCACAAGACGGCATGGTCAAAATAGCAAGATCTCACGCGCATGCATTGCTTAAAACTTTGAAATATTTGCATGTATACTTTGGCTGAAACTTTAAATGGAATCTCCTTTGTTTTTTGACGAAATGCTTTGAAAACAGAGAAATTGTATCTTACAATATGATATAGAAAAAATTCATGAAATCACGCACATGCACGTAGATTTTGCCTTCTTTAATAGAAGATATAAGGACTTACAGGGAATATGGCATGCACGAGGAACAAGTGGAATTAAAATGCTAAAATTTGAATGAAATTGTTGGGTAAACGAAAGTCTCAAATGTTTTGTCTTATTTAATGAAACTTATACGGAATATGGCACCAAAATGGAGTTGGGGAGCGTTTGGGGAACATCTGTAACGGTTCCCGTTACAATTAGCACTAGTTATGTCGCCCCGAACGAAGTCGGGGACGACATATTGATATTGTACGCATGTTTTTTTTATCCAGGCTGTTTCTCGGAGATGGCTGGGGCAATCTTCCTGAAACTTTCCTCAAAGGATGATCACTGGTTGTAGTTGTGCAGTGAGGTTGTTCAGTTCCAATATGTCTACCGTTGCCATGGAAACCTGTAAAAAGCGACGAATTTTGTCCGAGAGTGTCTCTCTGGTCCCTTAAACGTTCGTCATGAAACTTTTTTATTTTAATGATTAGTATCTGTAGTTATGCAACTTGCATTTAAAATTTTCAAATAATCGATTATTGCCATGGAAACCAGGTGAATGTTAAAATTCTTTAATTTCAATTTTCTCAATAACTACTCAAGCAATCGTTTTGAAACTTTCAGTGTTTATTCCTTGCAATGTGTCAAAGTGATTTCTACTTTTAAAAAAATTGTAATGAGTCGCTCACAGTTGCCATAGAAACGAAACAGAAAAAAAGGTTAAGATGTACACATGTGTTCTCCAAGGTCTAGGTCAAAGGGTCAAAGTTCTTCGTGTCCAATAAAAGTTCTTTTCACAAGGATTACATATTTGAAATACGAAAGCCCTAGCCCTTACCGTTCAAACGAAAGGTACTATGTTCAAGACGACCCCCCCCCCCCTTTTGAAGTGCACTGCCAGGTAGAATACACAGATATAAAATATACAATTTACAAGTAACGTTTTAAAAGTTTCATTCATAAAATTCAGTTCTCCTGATGTGATTTGATAGTTTGCCAACAGTCATTCTTCTTCTGTCTAGATTTTATAATTATTTTATTTTTTCTATATTAAAAAAAATAACGATTGTCAACTGCATTTATTATCATTTCGCGTTTTTTGGTATATCTATTACTTGTATATTATTAATTTCATTAAATAGTGCAAGAATAAATTAGAAAATTGGTACGTTATTTCCATAGTTTTTATTCATTCATAAATCTTTGGATCCGCTCCTACAGGTGCGCTAAGCCTTGATCACTACTGTAAACAAAACATTCATCTCGCCGAAAATGTTCATGATTCCGCTAAACTGAGAAAGTTTACAAATGATTTATCATCTCATAAGAAACATCAGACCTTTACAATGAAGAAATGCTCGAATTGAAGGGGAAAATTCAGGATTTATTGATGAGAAAAATTCAGGAGTTATTATGTCGCCCCGAACGAAGTCGGGGACGACATATTGATATTGTACGCATGTTTTTTTTATCCAGGCTGTTTCTCGGAGATGGCTGGGACAATCTTCCTGAAACTTTCCTCAAAGGACGATCACTGGTTGTAGTTGTGCAGTGAGGTTGTTCAGTTCCAATATGTCTACCGTTGCCATGGAAACCTGTAAAAAGCGACAAATTTTGTCCGAGAGTGTTCTCTCTGGTCCCTTAAACGTTCGTCATGAATCTTTTCTTATTTTAATGATTAGTATCTGTAGTTATGCAACTTGCATTTAAAATTTTCAAATAATCGATTATTGCCATGGAAACCAGGTGAAAGTTAAAATTCTTTAATTTCAATTTTCTCAATAACTACGCAGGCAATCGTTTTGAAACTTTCAGTGTTTATTCCTTGCAATGTGTCAAAGTGATTTCTACTTTTAAAAAAATTGTAATGAGTCGCTCACAGTTGCCATAGAAACGAAACAGAAAAAAAGATTCAGATGTACACATGTGTTCTCCAAGGTCTAGGTCAGAGGGTCAAAGTTCTTGGTGTCCAATAAAAGTTCTTTTCACAAGGATTACATATTTGAAATACGAAAGCCCTAGCCCTTACCGTTCAAACGTAAGGTAAAATTTTCAAGCCAACCACCCCCCCCCCCCTTTTGAAGCGCACTGCCAGGTAGAATACACAGATATAACATATACAATTTGCAGGTAACGTTTTAAAAGTTTCATTCATAAAATTCAGTTCTCCTGATGTGATTTGATAGTTTGCCAACAGTCATTCTTCTTCTGTCTTGTCTCTAGATTTTATAATTATTTTGTTTTTTCTATATAAAAAATAACGATTGTCAACTTCATTTATTAGCATTTCGCGTTTTTTGGTATATCTATTACTTGTATATTATTAATTTCATTAAATAGTGCAAGAATAAATTAGAAAATTGGTACGTTATTTCCATAGTTTTTATTCATTCATAAATCTTTGGATCCGCTCCTACAAGTGCGCTACGCTTTGAAACAAAACATTCATCTCACCGAAAATGTTCATGATTCCGCTAATACTGCCAATTAACAAGTATGAGGCTCAGTTCAGTACATCTGCCCAATTTCTTGTATGAAGTCTGCAATTTTTTTCCCGACTACTTTCTTCTCCTACAGATTCTAAAAATAATAGTGGGATGTACCCAAATTTAAAGGGCTTCCTTTCTAACGGAAAGAACTGATCATACGACTGGATGGTTGTCAAAGCTTAGCTAATGGGCCATTGTTTTAGTGATGATAAAAATGAAAGTTTGTCCAATACGGGGGACATATGCTATTGCTTGCAATAGCAGACTTTCTAGTTAATCTTCCGTTTCAGACGAAACCTTTAAGGGTTCTACTTTTCTTTTTTTATTATTTTATTTTTTTCCCCTTTTTTTTGTAAATGGATTTTTTAGAGTGGCTGGGCAGATTTTCTTTAAAATTTTCAGGGAGTAGAGAAAAAATAGTAGGGTTTTTTTTTTTTTTTCAAAATTTACTTCCGGTCGTAGATTTTCCATTTCCGTTTTTTTTTTT